>NC_056564.1:9281211-9294839 GCF_013358625.1 Macadamia integrifolia | reverse complement strand
AATTCTTGTAAGCTTTGTAAGGAGAGGCAGCAAGCTTGTGATATTATGAATCATCATAACTGAAAAGTTTCTATCCTTACACAATATGGTCAGATTCTTTAAAGAGATTAGGTTCTCTTTGGTATAGTTCAAATATTTATATCAAAAAATAAATAAATATAATTTAAACATAAATAGAGGTGTTTGGCATAATTTATGATATTTATTTCTTATGAAAAAAAAATCAATATATCAATTAATTAAATAGGTTTCAAAGGTGTCTATGAAAAAAAAAAAAAAAAAAGGTTTATGAAAAATCATCATAAATTCGTTATTGTTTACATAGACACCATAAATGAATATGTGCAGAACTACTACTTAAATGAGGGTGAAATGACAAACTTAACAAAAGTTAGAAACAAAGTCTCCCATCTCTTGCCTGTGTGGTGTGGGAGCTGCACAGAGGAGCAACTATGGGAGTTGCATAAGTAGATGACAACTATGAGGAGTGAACGGGGGCAGCCAGTTATCTGGAAAAGGGATAATAGGGAGATATTAAAATACCAATGGAAAAAGAATGGTCGAATTTTATTTTATTGGGAAAACGTGAAAGAAGTCCATTTGGAACTTTGAGCAAATATAAGGTGAGTATAAGTGATTGATAATAATTGCCTCATTCATAGTCGTGTAAATCAATCCATATAGTCAGCAGTACAAATGCAGCACCACACCACACACAAACTATAAAACAACAACGCACCTAGCTTGAGGTTATTACCCTAGTACCCCTAAGAAGTTTTGAGTTGAAGAACTCCTATTCCTCATCTAGTCGAGGACCACCTCTTTTTCACAACTTCTGCTAGTAGTGTCAAGTTCCACTCAGCACCCACTCCATCATAGAGAACTAAAACTAGGGGCCCGTTTGACAATGTTTCTGTCATTTCTGTTTCAAAAAATGGCAGAAACGGAAATTTCCGTCTCTGGAAACAGAAATAGGAAACAAGGGTGTTTGATAATTGTTGCTTCTAGAAACATAACGGGTAAGAAGAAGAAGAAGAGGAGGTCAGCCCTCTCTCATATCCGTAGTCCTTCTTCACCGTTGCTGCTCTCCGAGAAGAACAAGTTTGAGCTCCCTGAGCTGCAGCCATTTCAGAGTGAACAATTCCTTTACCGGCTGTCATCCATTGCAAGTCACCTGCTCTTACAGTACCTTCGTGCCCTTTGAATTCTTCATGTGTAACAACTCTCTGTGATCCCAAAGATAAAAAGATTAGAAACCAACAATCCTTCTTCATAAACTAATTTCTAAAACCAAAAACATGTTCTTGAAATGTCACAGGGTATTACACAGAGATACAAAACTAAAGATTTATAGGAGATAAATTCATCGATTCATAAGGTGCCCCCAATACCAATTATGCTAGATTTCCAAATCCTTGTTCTGAATCGATCATGAATATTCTGGGTTTTTAATTCTGGGTCTTTAGAGTCCAGCCATTACATAATGGGACCACCCCCATTGACTTTTTCTGCAACTTTTTCTACTTAAGTCATGGAAATATAAAATGCTTTAAGGATCTTTAACAACTAAGAAAGCAAACCAACCAAAATTGGATTTCCTGTAGTGTATGCATCTTGAAATCACGTTTTTCACATTATTATGATAAGAACATGGGCAAAGAGGGCTTCGATTGAGAGGGAGAGTGCTTCGGTGCAAACAGATTTACTAAAGGGAGTGCTTCGATGAAGATAGGGCTTCGATTGAAGATGGGGCTTTGATTTCAATGTTGGTCATTAGGCTTCGATTGAAGATGGAGTATGGCTGCGATTAAAGAAAGAGACGGATATGAGAGGGTTGGCTTCTCGGTGAGCAGAAGATGGAGTACAGTCGCTTGGGTCTTCTTTAGGGTACTATCGTGAAGTTTTAACAGGGAAGAGAAGAAAGGGGGTATGTTTTATCGGAGATGAGTGGAGTTTTTTGCACGATATTTGTTTCGAGAAACAGCGGAACAAATGAAAGTTGTTTCGTCATTCCTGTTTTTTGAAACATAAATTGTTATAAATTTCAATTTATGTTTCAAGAAACAAGTGGAACATAACACTTTTACCAAACGGTATTTATGTCGTTTCTTCGTTTCTGAGAACAAAAAAACACATAAACACGTTTCTGGAAACGTTATCAAACGGGCCCTAGGTATATAGCAATCATTCTCTCTACCAATTGATTGATTCCTTTTCTTCGCTTATTCCTGCAATCTCTGCAACCTAATGATTTCTTCTTTATATCTTACGATCAGCTCAAATATGTTTATCTTTCAATCCATCATTGTTATATGAATAAAAAAATTCTTAAATACCTAACTTGGTGAGTTTGACATGACTTGGGCGAATTTATTTGGAGTCAATGGAAATCCCAATCAAATCGGAAGAAATCACAACATTTTATATGCATGGGCGAGTTTTTATGGTTCTTGATCATAGTTAGCAAAAACGGAAGTGGTAAAAAAATAAAATAAAAATGGAATGGGTTTTAAACAGTGAATATTTCCAAATGATACAGTAAAAAATAGGAGAAAAAAAAAAGAGAAGAGTAAAAAATGGAAAACGGACTACTGTATGGATTTTAAACATGTAGATTACAAACAGACTAAAAAAATGGTATTATACTCATAAGTTAAGAAATTGCTACATGAATACTTGCATTTAATGTTCAAATCAACTATAATATCCAATATTGATGCATATATACCCTGTGACTCATTATAAGTTCCAAAGGCATATCATTAAATATCATCCAACCTTAATTTTAAATTCATAAGCCACACATGTCCAAAGTCTTATTGAGCAATGTGGTTTGGCTATGATGTTATTCACTGTTGTCAACATAGTCAACACACTCTCAGAGTGATGAACGTTTAGTTGGAGTTTTGAGTCATCACTTAGAAACACTTTTCAACAAAATTCATCAGTTTGAGCTCAATTTTGAGGTCCGTCATTAAATTTTAGTTGAAGGTGATTTCATGAGTTTGAGTTAGCTTCAGGTTGGCAGAAGAATCAAGTTAATCAGAATTCGGGAGAGAGATATGATCAATTAAGTAAATATCATGCTCAACTCAACAAGTGGAGTCTAAATAATAATAATAATAATAATTAAAAAAAAAAAAAAAAAAGATGTGTAGAATGAGAATGCTTCTTGTTTGCCGTTTTTTTCCTTTATCTTTGGGAAGCATACACAAAAGTGTTTTAAACAGTAAAAAATGGGAAAGCATTTTTGCTAACATTGTTCTTGACTATGTATTATGTTTTTGTTTGTACTTGATCCGGCTGACTTGTCCGAATCAAAGCCTAGTTTTCCACCAATGGTTGGTAGGTCATTTGTATTGTTGCAAGCAGCATAAGGGTATCTATTTAGAAACGGAATTGAAAGTAGTCGTTTAAAACCATTAGCCTTGGAAATTGAAAATTTATTTGGTTCGGTTTAGGTTAAAAATTGTCAGTTTGAAACAAACCGAATGCAAACCGTATACATCAAGCCCGAACTAAAACTTGTCTTATTAGATTTTCAGTTATCACTTTTGTCTCTTCCACTTCTGTTTTTAACTTTCAATTATCCTCGCTTCTCTTTTGCAGTTCTACATTTATGCTCATTTTGAAGGGCTTAACTGCTTCAATAGCTCTTGGTCATCCAAGAAATATTTTGAAGATATTTGTACTTAGAGCATGGGGAGATGAACGTTCTTTGGCCACGTGGCCTCTCTGTCTAGACACAAGGCAACGACATGATGCCCCCATCCTTGTGAAATCCCAAAAACTCACCCCTATTTATAACCATGTAAGCCCCCTCATTGCCCTTGTGCTAGCATCGGGGGCACACATTAGAGAGCGTTTTTTTCCCCTTAGATTATTTAATGATGTTTTTGCAAAATTATTCTTAAAAAAGGTGTTAGATTTGGTAGTGTAGGACTGTATCTTTGTGAGGTTGTGAATTTACGAAAAAATATCTTCTTCAACTCCAACTATTTACCTCCCACCCATCCAACGATTATGATGACTTGGACATGCATCCCCAAGGCTATGTTTGGTAGCCAAGAGAAGAAAAGAAAAGAAAAGAAATGGTGAGAAAATAAAAAGAGTATATATGTTTGGTCACCAAGAGAAGAAAAGAAAATAAAAGAAAAAAATTCAAAAAAAAAAAATAAATTTGAAGAGAGAGCCACATAGGAAATCATTGTGTAATCATTCATTTTTTGTCTTATTGTGTTTTCATATTTTCTCATGTTTTCTTGTATTTTTGGCAAGAAAATTTTTGGGGAAACAAAAGAAAATTTCATAATTCCTAACGAAAATTTTGAATTTAAAAAGAGAAATCTTCTCTCGGATGAAGACATACCAAGTGCAAAAAAAAATTTTTAATACAAGGAAAAAAGTACAAAAAATATATTTTTTTCTTCTCTTGGCTACCAAACACAGCCCAAGTGTTGACAAAAGATCGTCTTCAACCTATGTAGTCAGAGAGAAGTGGCATCCTAATTTTGTTTCCAACTTCATTTGTTTCATCATGTTAACTTTTTCACAAAAAAAAAAAAAAAAAAAAGGTTATCCCACTTAAACCGATTTTAAACCTAGTAAGAACCGAATGAAAATTGAGTAGGAGTAGAATAACACCGAACCAATTCGATTTTGGTTTGGGATATGAAAATTATCCGATTTAATTTATAGGATAAATTCAACATAACCCAATTTATTTTGTTTAAATTATATATGGCTAACGGCTATATCCCGTTTTCCTCGTGCTTGGTAGTCGAAAGAGAGGGAAAATTCTATTTTGACTTTTGAATTTTGAATTTGCATTTCTTGTTCAGCCTAACGGCATGGAATTACTTTTGAAAGGGAGAGGAAAACCCAAACAAGAAGACGGAAGGGCATCATCTACACATGAAGGGCTATTCAGTAAGTAGCTAGGAAGGTCAGAAGAGGCTTCATTCACCTTCTAAATTGCAGCGTTGCGTTTCTACCACCTATTTCAGCTTTTGGGGTTATACTATCTCAATTGTAGAAAACCAGAAACGGTAGATGTCAGGGTAAGTCGCTGGAAGGGATGGAATCTCTATGGAGGGAGAGAAGAGCTTACCCCTTGTTGGATGTCATGTCTATGGCTTTTCTTCTTTACCTGAACTTCGGTGACAGGCTCGCATTTCCGATTCTATGGCAGCCCAGGATGAGTTTTGTCGGCACAAACTGAACCCAGTTCGTCATCAATGTTGGTAATGGTGAACAATCAATAATCTACGTTAATGGGTGGAATTCCTATTGGTTGATGGAGGAGAGTGTGTTACTTCTAGATATAAGGTTTCCGAGATGCTCAAGAGAGGGTCTCAGATGGGGATAACTGTTTGTCGGGATTGGGCATTCAGTGATGGTCGTCGTCATGATGCTCTTCAGATTACACCTGGGTTCTTCAATGAGAAGGTCTTTCAGGTACATCAAGACCTCTCAATTCTCAATTTGTAGGATTGAAATGTTTCGTTTTGTTTGACTGATACTGAATTTCCTGGTCTTTTCAGTTTTGTATTCAATCATCTCTAGAATCTTTCCCTTTACCTCTTGTTTCCACTATGAGAAATTTCAATTTCTAGAATAGCCGGAATAAATAGAGAAACCGACAACTTTCAACTGGGGAAACATTTCATTGATGAGTCCTTTCAATGATACGGGAGACGGCAGATAATATGCCTGTCTTATTGGTTGAGAAGATGTCTAAACATGGGTGAGAATTGTATTTCCTTAATTCTTCAATGGTGGTGTCCAAGTTGGGCCCTAAATACCCAAGGTTGTGATGCAGCTAGGCCTAATTAATGAATTCCTGACCCTCTCTCTCTCTCTCTCATTTGGGTGGTTTCAGAATTGATGGTAGATCTGGGTTTCCTGAATTGTTCTATTTTGCAGATTTCGTATAGAAGGATAACAAATTTGAGCGGGTTAAAGGACTGGAGTCGCAGAGTACGATGTATAAATATATATCCAATGGTTCGTTTCCTATACGTCCCCCTGCCTTTTGTGGCTTTAGTCGAATTTTCATCTCGGTCTTCTTGTTTCTTCTCTGAAAATTCTCACCCCCCTGCATGCATTTTTTTTGGTTTGGATTAAACAGTAGTGTTTATAGCGTTATCTCTCTTCATTTCCTTCCTTTTTGTGCCTTTTTTTGGGGAAATTTGCTTCTGGATTTGATTCCATTTCACTTTTTTTTTTTCCTTTAAAATATTCGCAATGAGCCAATGACACAATGCAGTCCGTAGCGAAGGCATGGCTAATGTCCAACAAGATCCAACACAGTTCCCAAAGGAGCCTTACATTGAAGATGTGGGTACTGGAAATGCGGACAAGGTCTGCGTTCTGGAGAGGAAGATACGAAGCTAGGGTTTCAGGTTTAGAGGAAGATACGAAGCTATGATTTCTGGATTTCACGATTGGCAATAGCATTTAGCACACCACAGGCTCACAGCTCTGCTACCTCTGCTCCTCTAGCGGTTTTTATTTCAGCAGTTCCATTGTTCGTAACTGCATAGGTATGCCCCTCTTGACAAATTTCTTTCTTTCTTTCTTCTTCTTCCTCTTCCTCTTCTTCCTTTTTTTTTTTTATTTATTTTTCCTTTGTTTGGTCTAGAAGCAGAGTTCATTTGGTAGTGCTGAAAAGCAAAATTAAGGTACATCCTGACAGTGCCTCAAACAGATGAATATGCATGTTCCTCAAATAGATGAGGCTCACACAGAGATTCTTATGCTGATGGGGTAAATTTTATTTAAGCTCAACCTTTTTGTAGATTTCACCTGTTTTTTCTTGTAATGCACATTTGACCTGTACTTTAGGTTCTTTTTTTTTTCAATAAATTTTTTAATTATAAAATATTAGTTCTGTATATGTATTGTGAATTAATAATTCTGTAGATGCTTAGATATGTTCAGCAAGGTGATTTGCACGACTTCCTATAATTGACTTAGTTTTCTTTTAATGATCACTAAAGAAATTTTATCTATCCTGTATGTTATAGTTATAATATATTATATTGATGAATGTTAACCTACTACAAGATAGAATTCCAATCTGTGTGGATCTCAAATACTCTAACTTTGAGCCGAGAATTGTTTGCTTCCAAATTCGACTTTGTGAATAGCTTGTTGAGTTTTCGTCTATTATTCCTTTCATTGCTTTCATAGCCTGTAGTAAAAATTCCATAAAAAATTTGGCCCTTGCTGAAATGGGCCTCCAGGACAGAAGCAAAAATCTCCCTTGGATGTTTAGGCATTACCTGCTGGACCCTGAAAAAGAAAAAAAGAAAGAAAGAAAGAAGAAACTTCACTTATCTCTTGCTAATTCTCACTGTGCTAATGATCAAGGATCTGCCCCTTGGAGTCACTATTCTCTAAGTTACCCTTTTGAACTCATCCTTGTCATGCTGATTCAGTATGCTGTAAGTTGTCTTGATTTGCCTTACTCTCTGATCTATTGATCTAGGTAATTATTTTGCATTTGCAAGCAACTAGTTTTGCACTTGAACACTCTCTTTGTTAATCCATCTATCCTCAAATATTTTTAGTTACAAGTTATAAATGTATTTTTGTGAAGATTGTTTCAGCCTCAGTTTCTTGTTTGACAAAAATCTTGAGTTTTAATTGATAAGTCTTTATGAGTATTAACATATTTTCTTTTGCTAATTTACTGTAGTCTTATTTTTTTGCAATTGGTAAGCTATTGTTGAACAGGTGCAGAATAACTTATGAAGAACAAAAAATGGTAAAATTTTTGTTGCCTCTACTCTTTATTTTCTAACATCATATTTCCTATGGAAAGACACCTTTTATGACCGTGCTTCCTTTTCACTTTTGTGTCTTTATATGGGCGATGACATGGACCCAGATTTGAGAACACCAGTTCTAATTGAGGTGATATAGATGGTCTAATTAATTATGGTGATTTTATCATGTGGAATGATTTCTTGGTAACTATGAGTAATAAATAACTCTGAGAATTTAGTAACTCTTTTTTTTTTAAATCCAAACTTTTAGATGTAAAACAAATTTTAAACTTACCTCTCTTGTAGTTAATTTTAAATAGTTCGCATCTCTTACAATCAGAGCAAAAACTAAGGTTATGTTTCAATGTGCATTATTGGAATGCATTAAAAGATATTATATGAAACACAACCTCAGTTTCCACCCACGATTTTTAACATCTAGACCTACTATTTATTTAACATAAATTTGTCATCTCACCTTCTCAATCTCAACATTTTATGAGTCCCAAACATGCCACGTCGTGAAGATCTCAACTCTTAATCCTGGTTAAAGAAAGTGAACTATAAAACTTTGGAAGCATTTGGATTCATTAGTTTTCTATTTGTAATGAAGGTTGGGTTGGGTGTGGATTTTTAAATTCATACGCAGCCTAAGGCAGTATAAAGGCTGTTCCGAATTTCAAACAACCTCACCCTATCAGTCTGCTATCAGCTCCTTCACTTTTGATTCCACGATTCTTCTTACCAGTATCTTACATTAGTGGTGCTTATACATGGTGGGCAGGCCTTCGATTGGTAATCTCTAATCTCTAAAACCACAGTACAGTTCCAGACTTTCTGGGCTCCATTACTATTTTTTTCTATAGTTTTTACTAAGCCCTTACCAGCTTCCCCAACGTCTATTCTGCCTTTTTTATTTTTATTGGTTTTTTTAATCTATAATTGTTGCAGAGACTCTTCTGGAGCAGCTGAAGGATGGACTTACAGAATTCAAACTTGTTTCTTCATGTCGCTCCGATTTCAATTACAAAATTGGTTACATGATCTTCAGTCTTCCTCGGAAGTGACAGTGATCGGTTCTTTGCTAGAATGTGATCATCTCTATAAGTCTTCCCTTTGTGTTCCATGGGCTGTTAATACAATGTAAGCCTAAAAACCCTCCTTGGATTTAACTAATTTTTTGTCTACATCATTTTGTCCGCAGTGGTGGAGTTTCTCTGGCGTTGAGGAAGGTGGATCATTACTCGGTTCAGATAGTTACTGAAGATGGACATTGTATGTTCTGGTTTCTGGTAACATTTCTCAATTCTTTATGAAACTGATATCGTATGTTTCTAATTTTAACTGGAACTAGTAGGTACAGTAAGCATGCTTATAGGGTTAAATTCAATGGGATCTGGTAGGTATAATGAGCAGGCTTATAAGATTAATTTCTCGCCAAACCCATAACTGATTTTAGAAACATGTTGATTCTTGACGATATCTAGTTGGAAAACCTATTCTTACAAGAAAAAACAGAAGGAAAGAGTTGGAAAGAACTAAATGGTCAATCAATATTCTGAAAAGCAATGCTACTTTTGTCTCTGTTTGTGGTTATGCGAAGTGTGGAGGAACCAGGAATCTAGCCTTTATCTTCTCCTCATCTATCAGAGGGGGGTGGGGGGTACACCACCACACAATGTGTTTATCAATGGCCTTGAAATTACTTCCATTTTCTCTATTTGTTACATATGTCACTGGTTAAGGAAAAGGGTTGGGTGGGTGGGCAAGGGGGTGATAAAGGGGAGGAAATGGGAACTCATGCTCAACATTAATATTTTCGTGCAAATATCACTGAACAATAAATAATTCGTAAATGGAAATATAAACTAGTTGCAGGTTCTATATGATCAAAAAGTTATAACTTTGGTCTGAACAGGTTTTTGATATTGCATCTCAGATTTATGCATTTATCTCACTGTTATTTTTGGGAGTAATACTGAGCATATCACACAATGCTTTAACGCTTGTTCATATCTTCTGTCACTAGATAGTCAGTTCAGATTATGAAATCCACTGGAACCATTAGGTAAAAGGAATGGCTTTCAACATAGGGGTTGTGCTAAGCCCAAGGGAAGAAAGAGATAATGCAGGTAACTTGGGAAACTATTTGCATGTGTTCCAATGTTAGTGTGTATGAATTAATAAGAAACTTATATTTATTTATATATGTATTATGTGTTCTTTGAGTTATGAATGTTCATCATTAAAGGTGGAAGGCCTGTGAGGACTTGCTTATTTCATTGTGCTCATATCTTAGATATTTTCTTAGATCTAGTTCTAGTATTTTGCTTTTCCCAACACAGTTGGTAATTCAATAAGCCTTTCCAATCACTATATAATGGTGGCATAATATTTCCCCCCTTATACATGGTGAATCTTCTTACCCAGATTTGCATTTCAACTTCTGTTTTCTAGTAAATTTCCAATTATCATTTGAGCTAAATCTGTGATATGTTAATAACTTTAAGGGAATTTTATTTGCAATTTATCCCTGTGAAAGTAGGAAGGAGTTATGGTATGTTAATAAACTTTAAGGGGATTTTACTTGTAATTTATTCTTTTGTAAATAAGGACTTGTTCTGACTTTGAGATTATCATAGATGTATCTTGATTGCAAAAAAATTAGGATTCTAGGAATCTGGTGCATATGAAGGAATTGAATCTTTCTGTGTTCAATGTGTTTCATTGGAATTATATTGGTAATAAACTTCCAATGGGAAAATTTATCATATTTTCAGAGTTAGTGTAGATGAATTGCGGATGACTATAGAAGAAGTTATATGTGAGTATGATAAAGAACGATGTTCATATGAAGAAGCACTGGTTGCAATTACAGTTGAGGAGTCTTTGAAGCGGTATGTGCCTCTATGTCATCAAAAATATATAGTCCTTAGGTTTCTCGTTTAGATTTCTACTGATTTTTCATGGTGGATATATTGTTTTTATTATCATTCATCCCCCAGAAAATAGTTATAGTAAAATTTAATGGCTTGCTGTAGGTAATGCCATTGAAAAATCTGATTTATGGGGTGGTGAGTCTGAGTTACTGGTGAGTAATTATAGTTATCAATCATCTGACCCGAATTTTTCTGTCCTTGGACTTTTGGATATTGTTTCCATTTTTCAGAGTTCCATAATGTAATAATCACTATGAGCTTTATTAGGCTATAGTAATTAGCTTATTGTGCTAAGAAACTTCAATAATCTGTTCAATGTTTCTGCATCATGTCCCATTTCCACCCCTATTTTTCTGCTTTGTGAACTATAGTTACTTTTAGAAGTATCTTGATGTGGCTATCTCAATGTTCAGCAACGATTGGGCCATGTCTGGTTTTTATTGGCTCGAAGAAAGGTGATGGTTGTTGGCTTGTTTTAGCTATGATAGTTATATGGTTGATGCATCTGTCATTTTTTTTTAAATAAAATCATCATCAGCGTTGATGACTTCAGCTTCCTCAGTCTCTGCTTCTATTAGGTCATTGAACTGTGGCTCTCCAAACAGATTTTGTGGGTCCCATATGGCCTTGCGTGGAGCTAATTCTAGAATTGGTTATTTTTTTCTGTGGGAAGGACTCCTTGGAGAAGATTTTGCTTTATTTAGTTTCTATTTTTGTTTTAAAGAGATATAGGCTAGATTGTATTGGATAGCTAAGAATTATTAGTTTCTATTTTTCTGTACTATTCCCCTAGTTACTTATGTGGGACTTCTTTAGTTTCTTTATTTATTCGTCATTACAGCACATTATAAGTTGTAACGAACCAGAGGTCCCCACAATTTGGGAAATTAATGAAGTTTGGTTTAAAGCCATGTTGCTATGTGTGACCGCATTAGGAGAGATTCCTTGAGGTCTGTGTCAAGGCCATTTGTGAGAGTCCTTGTTCGTAACACCCCCATCTTTGCCTTCTTCCCTTCGACTCCCTTTCTGTTTATTTTGGTGTCCTACGGTAACCAAGTGTTCCAAGGGTGTCAACACTCTGTTCTCCCACTGAAGACGGGGCTATCAAGTTCCATTGGAGGCTAGCCTTTGAAAGTGCATCCTCTACCCTGCAGTCCTTGAAAATAAATTATATTTTATTTTTATAAATGTATACCTTTTGTTCGCGATTAGGGGGAAAATTGAATAAACGGTGATGTGCTACTTGAAGAGTGGTTGGGGGCTCTCTATATACCTGGGGGCTTGCCAAAATTTTCTTCATAAGAGAATACATCGGGACCAGATTTCAAAAATTGTCATAGATTTTTCAAGTACCAGGTTCCTTCACCAATTTGCAACTTGTTATAGATGCCTACTCTCGATTGGGAAGTTTTACCCAACAAAGAAATCTAGCTACTAATTTGAATCTCACTTTATAATTTTGAAGACCATTCATATATCTGACCATCAGATCTAATTGCAATTTGGGAGTGTTATTCTTTCCCAAGTTCCCTACCCTCGACTGAGAAGATCTGGCTCATCTGTGTTGTCTACTGTCTATTTTTAGGTCCAGCTTATCTACTGCGTTCTGAGGCTATCCAAGTCTATCACTAAATAGAATACCCTGCTGTTGTGTTCCTTGTGACTGTATATAATCCTATAAGAGTTCTTGACCTTTTTAAAAGGATGCTGGATGATGTAGATTTTCCTTACTGATAAAGATTTTGCAAATTTGTAGGTACAAATATTATATATTTGAGCTGTGAAATATTTGTAAATTCTTTGCATAGGCCTAACATGACCATACTTTGAGCTTGTTCAGTAACTCTTGCGTTCTACAGGACTGTGAACTGCTTTACCTTTCAGATAGAAAAGAGAAACTCATTGTAGAGGACATTGCAGTACCCCCTATAGCTATTCGTCCTTCTGTTTTTATGGATGCTGGGTTGACAAGGTTGTGTTCTCTTGACTTCATGCATTAGTTCACTTTATGATCCTTTAGTGAAAGATTTCCTCTTTATTGATAGCACTCTTAGCGATAAGAGTGCATGATTAAGATTATGTTTTCCTTTCTTGCAGCAATGAAGATGATATTACAATGAAATTAGGTATGTTTAATAAAGAAAATGCTTCTCTGGGACAGAGTTTACAGGGCGTAGGTACAGGTCTACCATTCAAATGTTTGGTATTATAAAAGTGCCTTTAATTTAACCGTGAGATTTTTTTTTTTTGGGTTAACACGGAATATGACTTTAAATTGAGTCCAAGGGCAAAGCATGATTTGTGTAATCGATCACATTTAGTTGGGACGAGGCTTATTTAAGGAATGGAGGTTCAATTTTTCTGCTTAATAATTTTATTAGAACTCAATTCATCCCCTTTGTAATGATTGTAATTGATTTACGTTCTGACAAATATTTCTAATAAAATAGAATCATTTCTCTTCTTTCCTCTTCCACTGTAGCAAGATCAGAAGCGAACGGGCTGTAGCTTAGAGGTAGTAGCTTCCTTTCTAGTTAAAGCTTTTGCTCAATATCACTTACCGGAACTAGAACAACTCTATTCCTTTGATTTGGCAGATTATTCTGGGGATGATCCCTCTTTCTTTGATTCGACGGATGAAAGAGCGCATGATTCAGATGTTGCTTCTTTGGACGCGAAAGGACCGGGATCTCTTATTTCGGGAGAAAGCGGAGCCGTTGGTTTGGTAGTTCCTTTTTAGTCTGACTAATCCATTAGTTTCTATATTCTCTACCAGTAGCTTGACAACTAAGCCTTATCTGAACTACTTGGATTAGCTGCATGGATAGTTGGATACTATTATACCATTTCACTCATCTTTCTTTTTCTTATTTTTTTCTTTTTGTTTTTCCTTTTTTCCTCTGATTGGTTTTTTTTT
>NC_056564.1:9257907-9281191 GCF_013358625.1 Macadamia integrifolia | reverse complement strand
TTTTTTTTTTTTTTTTGTGAATATTTATTGATGTCATTGCTTGCTGAAATTCATTCCATTGCCTCTGAATAAAATTATCAAACAAGTTCGATTTCACCCCTTTTCCTCTGATCTGATATACTAGAAAATAAAATTGCATTGATATGATGAAAGCTATATAATGGGAAAAAAAATTTAGACAGTGTCCCACAAAATACAGAAAGCAGCAAGTCTAAATTTTTTAACTAAATATGCATGAATGTTTTGCCTACTGTTTTCTTATGAATGTGTCTAATCTCTTCTGAGGTGAAGAATCCCTCCTTTAGGAATTCCTTGAATCAATCCATCCATGCATGCATGATTCATTGTACAACGAATTCCATTTCTGAACAATGTTTATAATTAAAATGCCTAGCCGAATAAAGGAAATAAAGAATTGATGTAACTCTTCAGTCCTAGAAAGTTCTAAAATTGGAATTTTAGGTTCTCGTTCTTCTATAATTTGAATTCTGGTGCATTGGTATTCATGCTGGAATTTCTATTCAGGAATACTGGGAGATTCTCCAAGTTTATGTTGCACAATATATATTTTTTTTTATGTTTGTGGGATTTTGTTAACTTTGCAGTTTCAAAGCCAATGCATGGTTTTGTTCAATGTCTCAAGAGGAAGCAGGGACGTTTCCGCAGGAACCTATCTGGGAAGCATGTTGAATATACAGGCAGAACTGTTGTTTCTCCTAATCCAACCTTAAGATTACAGAGGTATAGTGGGGCCTTACCTGGAAAACTGTTTTTTTCTGTCACATTATGCTCCTTTTTTTTTTTTTTTGCTGGCATAAATGATTATGCATTGTGGTTTCTTCTTTCTTTTCTTTGTTTTCTCACCTCCTATCCGAAAGCATATAGGGGGAGGGGGGAACCCTCTCTCTGTTAGGATTGGCCATCATCTAGTGTCTAGTAGGACATTTCACTTTTGGCTAATAAACATCCTTTACTAGGTCCTAGTAATAGGAGAGATGCATCTTTTTGAAATATTTGACTTGCATTTGTTTTATTAAGTACTAACCATATTACTGATATTGATCTTTTTAAATTGTTTGGTGGTTTTAGGTGGCAATACCAGGTTCTAACTTATCTTGAACAAGTTTCCCATAACAATATTGAGAAGTTGAGACAACGTGTTCACGATGGGCCTCATAAGTAATATCTTGATAATACCATGATGCTAGATACTATTCTTTTGAATCATTTCCTCTCATTGGTAGCTCAGTTTTCATGTTAGAATAGTGGGATTAGTTGAATTATTCTTCATGCATTTGAGGTTTTCTGCCAGAAAACTTGCTGTTGATTAACTTAAACATGGTTATATAGTGGAATGCCATTTGGAAGATGGGGACATTGCTCTTTTTAATCGACAACAAAGCTTACATCGAATGTCTATCATGTCTCATAAGTGGTATCTTAAATTTATTTTATGTGTTAGATGATGTTTCTTTTTGTTTTTTCTTCATTTATTTTCTTTTGTTTTGCTCCATGTATGTAGGCTAGGGTGATGCCTTGGAGAACACTAATCTTCATTGAATCTGTCTACAATCCATACAATGCAGACTCTGATGGTGATGAAATGAATATGCACATTCCTCAAACAGAGGAGGCTCACACAGAGGCTCTTATATTGATGGGGGTAAATTATGTTTAAGCTCAACCTTTTATAGATTTACCTGTTTTTGCTTGTAATGCATATTTGATATGTACTTTTTTTTTTTTTTTTACAACAAAATTTTTATTTATAAAATATTATTTTGTATATTTATTGTGAATTAATGATTCTGTATACGCTTAGATATGTTCAACATGATGATTTGTGGGACTGTCTACAATTGACTTTAAAGAAAAAAAAAAAAAAAAAGAGCAACCTAGTGCATGAGGCTGCTGCCACAGCAGGGTCTGGGAGGGGCAAATGTACATAGCCTTACCCCCTATTTCCAAGTTTCTAACTTGTGACTAACATGTTGCAATAGTGCAACTTAACTGTTGTGCCACAGGCTCACACACTAATTGACTCTCTGTAATTGACTTAGTTATCTTTTGATGTTGAATAAAGAAATTTTATCTATCCTGTGTAGAAAGCTAAATTGGAATGGGGATTTTTTTTTACTGCAATAATGTGCTCCATTACATAATTTTATCTATGCATTTATCTCACTGTTGATTTTGGAACCAATACTGAGCATATCACACAATGCTTTAACGCTTGTTCATATCTGTTGTCAATAGATACTCAGTTCAGGTTAATAAAATCCAACTAGAACCATTAGGTAAAAGAAATGGCTTTCAACAACAGGGTTCATTAAGCTCAAGGGAAAAAAAGAGATAATGCAGGTAACTTGGAAACTATTTGCATGTCTTTTAATGTACTATGTGTATGAATGAATAGGAAACTTATATTTATTTATTTATGTATTATGTGTTCATTCCGTTATAAGTGGTCATCCTTAAAGGTGGACTTCTTTGTGCTCATATCTTAGATATTTTCTTAGATCTAGTTCTAGTATTTTGCTTTTTCTAACACAGTTGGAAATTCCATAAGCCATTCCAATCACTATAGAATGGTGGCATGATATTTTCCCCCTTACATATAGCGAATCTTCTTACCCACATTTACATTTCAACTTCTGTTTTTTAGTAAACTTTCAATTATCATCAGAGCAAAATCTGTGGTATTTTAATTACTTAAGGGGATTTTATTTGCAATTTATCCCTGTGAAAATAGGAAGGAGTTATGGTATGTTAATAAACTTTAAGGGGATTTTACGTGCAATTTATTCTTTTAAAAATAGGAAGGACTTATTCTGACTTTGAAAAAATTTAGAATTCTAGGAATTTGGTGCACATGAAGGAATTGAATCTTTCAGTGTTCAATGTGTTCATTAGAATTATATTGGTTATTAACTTCCAATGGGAAAATTTATCATATTTTAAGAGCTAATGTAAATGAATTGTGGATGGATGTAGAAGAAGTTATATGTGAGGATGATAAAGAATGGCATTCATATGAAGAAGCACTGGTTGCAATTACAATTGAGGAGTCTTTTGAAGCGGTATGTGCCTCTATTTCATCAAAAATTTATAATCCTTAGGTTTTCTCATTTAGATTTCTACTGATTTTTCAAGGTGGAGATATAGTTTTTATTATCATTTATCCCTAAAAAAATGGTTATAATGGCTTGCTGTAGGTACTGCCAACACATTGAAAAATCTGATTTATGGGGTGGTGAGTAATTATAGTTACCAATCATCTGACCCAAATTTTTCTGTCCTTGGACTTTTGGATATTGTTTCCATTTTTCAGAGTTCCACAATGTAATAATCACTGTGAGCTTTATTAGGTTATAGTAATCAACTTATTGTGCTAAGAAACTGTTCAATGTTTCTGCATCATGTCCCATTTCCACCCTTATTTTTCTGCTTTGTGAACTATAATTACTTTCAGAAGTATCTTGATGTGGCTATCTCAATGTTCAGCAACGATTGGGCCATATCTGGTTTTTATTGGCTATGGTTGTTGGCTTGTTTTAGCTATGATAGTTATATGGTTGATGCATTTGTCAAATTTTATTTTATTTTTAAATAAAATCATCATCAACGTTAATGACTTCAGCTTCCTCAATCTCTTTTTCTCTTAGGTGCCATTTGGGGATAGACCTACATTAGACTTGGATACCATACTCCGATGAGATCTTCCAATGAAACTAACAAGGAAAACAATGTTAGGAATCTATTGGAAATGGAATATTTACTTACCATAAGTCTTCAAAGAATCTGTCTTTCTTCCATTTCCCACATCAAACCTAATTGGGCAGACAAATATTAGGGTGAATATGGCTAACTGGCTTCCTTTAATGTGTAAGATAGACTCAAGTGAACAACTTGGCAACCCAACCGTGAGGTTGAATGCGAAGCTGAGCACTCATCGTCCCATTCAAAATGGCGAGCAATCTCTTAGTAGTACAAGACATTTTCTTTTCTTATGTGAATCAAGATAGCCTCGACTCCGCTTGAGTACCCAAATTGGCATTCGACCCATGGGGTTGAACATGAAAGTGAAGCACTCAACATCCCATGGTGAAGTCAATCCATCTCTTAGCAGCATAGGACATTTTCTTTTCTGATGCAAATCAATAATCTTATAGTGTGCTCCCTTGATCCTAGTGGTCAGTTTGGTGCTCAATCCTTGTGTTCCTATCTCATCCAATGTAGATCGATGGAGGTTGCCGAGAAACCAGCGACAGCGAACCAGTATTTTTGGGCCATATTCTGACAACACTTGGGCCCATACATCAGATCATTGACGTGTGGCTCTCCATACAGATTTTGTGGGGCCCATATGGCCTTGCATGGAGATAATTTTGCTATACCACTAGAAACCCAAACTGATAATCGATTAGGTTGGATGGCAATAATCTAGGAAACGTGATAAATGCATTGAGGTTCAGGTTGGTTAGGACCAGAATTGTCATGTTTATGAATGGTCAAAACACACCTCATCACTGGGTGTGCCCTTGAGTGAAAATCGTCTCACTAACTTGTATTTATTCAATTTTCTGATTGATGTTGTCAAGATGCTACTTCGTTGTAAACTTGTAATAGCATTAAAGTTCAGGTTGTTTAGGACCAGTATTGTCATGTTTATGAATGGTCAAAGCGTACCTCATCACTGGATGTGCCCTTGAGTGAAATTCGTCTCACTAACTTGTAACTATTCAATTTTCTGGCTGATGTTGTCAAGAGGCTGCTTCGTGTAAACTTGTAATAGCATTTGACCTTTATATTTATACTTAACAAAGAGAAGGGAACTTTGATAATTCAACTATGTATAGTTTTGGCTCTTAGAACTCATGCTGTTGATGTCATTGCTTTGTGTGTTTTAAGTCTAACTGATCAGTAAGTATCTTTTGAGAGAAGCTACCAGCAGCAACAAACTTATGGTTTCCTGACTTAGTGATGCAGCTTGAAGGATTTGGTGATTTTACTCTTTGCCTCTTCATGGGGAAGGTAATGTTCAGTAAGACCACTCTTCATATTAACATAAATTTGTTGGACCATGTACTTGGAGTTATGCAATGTTTTTTATTTGTTAGGTTCATGTCTGATATAGAAGCTGCTTGTCAGTTGATCATGGATGATTGCCCAAAGAATTTGTCGGTAACTATGCATTTTAAACTATTTATTCAGATATGCATTTTCATGATCTAAAACTCTTGACTTTCTTTAGCTGAGTTATGCAGTTAATTGAACTCAATAATCATACTCGAATTGAAGCATCTTCCAATGGGAAAATTTGTCATATTTTCAGAGCTCATGTAGATGAATTGCGGATGGCTGTAGAAGTAGTTAAATGTGAGGATGATAAAGAACGGCATTCATATGAAGAAGCACTGGTTGCAATTACAGTTGAGGAGTCTTTTGAAGCAGTATGTGCCTCTATTTCATCAGAAATATATAGTCCTTAGGTTTTCTCTTTAGATTTATGCTGATTTTTCATGATGGAGATATAGTTTTTATTATCATTTATCCCTCAGAAAATAGTTAAAGTTTAATGGCTTGCTGTAGGTACTGCCATCACATTGAAAAGTTTGATTTCTGGGGTGGCAAGTCGTGAGAAATTATAGTTACCAATCATCTTACCCGAATTTTTCTGTCCTTGGGATTTTGGATATTGTTTCCATTTTTCAGAGTTCCACAATGTATTAATCACTGTGAGCTCTATTAGGCTATCATAATCAGCTTATTGTGGTAAGAAACTTCTATGAATTGTTCAACGTTTCTGCATCATGTCCCATTTCCTCCACTATTTTTCTGCTTTGTGAACTATAATCACTTTCAGAAGTATCCTGATGTGGCTATCTCTATGTTCTGCAACAATTGGGCCATGTCTGGTTTTTATTGGCTCGAAGAAAGTTGATGGTTGTTGGCTTGTTTTAGCTATGATAGTTATATGGTTGATGCATTTGTCTTTTTTCCTTTTTTACATATAAATTAAATCATCATCAACATTGATGACTTCAGCCTCCTCAGTCTCTGCTTCTCGTAGGTGCCATTTGGGGATATACCCACATTAGTCTTGGATACCATACTCCTATGAGATCTTCCTGTGAAGCTAGACAAGGAAAACAATGTTAGGAATCTGTTGGAGATGGAATATTTACATACCATAAATCTTCTGAAAATCTGGCTTTCTTCCGTTTTCCACATCAAACATAATTGGGCAGACAAAAATTAGGGTGAATATGGCTAACTGGCTTCCTTGAATGTGTAAGTAGACTCGAGTGAACAACTTGGCACCCAACCGTGAGGTTGAATGCGAAGTTGAGCACTCACCATCCCATTCAAAAGGTGAGCAGGAATAATTAGCTCCTTCTCTTTTGATTCCCCCTTATACAACTTTGGAAGCATTTGGAATCATTAGTTTTTTTATTTGTAATGAAGGTTACGTTTGATGTGGATTTTAATTCATATTTGACCTAAAATGCATTCCAAGAATACAATCACCCACAGCCTAAGGCAGCATAAAGAATGTTCAGAATTTCGAACGACCTCTCCCTATCAGTCTTTAATCAGCTCCTTCTCTTTTGATTCCATGATTCTTCTTACCAGTATCTTACATTAGTGACGCTTATCCATGGTGGGCAAGCCTTCATTTGGTAATCTCTAATCTCTACAACCCACAGTACAGTTCCAAACTTTCTCTTTGGGCTCCATTATTTTTTTTTCTATAGTTTGTATTTAAGCCCTTACCAGCTTCCCCAACGTCTATTCTGCCTTTTTTATTTTACTGGTTTCCTTACTCGATACTTGTTGCAGAGATTCTTCTGGAGCAGCTGAAGGATGCACTTACAGAATACAAACTCGTTTCTTCACATGTCGCTCCGGTTTCAAGTAAAAAATTGGTTACATATTCTTCAGAATTCCTCGGAAGTGGCAGTCATCGGTTCTTTGCTTGAATAGGATCATCTCTACAAGTTTTTCCTTTGTGGAGTGTTTCTTCTCAAATTATTTTCATGGACTGTTAATATAATGTAAGCCTAAATATCTCCTTAGATTTAACTTTTTTTTTTTTTGTCTGCATCATTTTGTCCGCAGTGGTGGAGCTTCTCCAGTGTTGAGGAAGGTGGAGCATTAGTCGGATCATAAAGCTACAACATTGTATGTTCTGGGCTCTGGTAATGCTTCTTAATTCTTTGTAAAGCTAAAATCGGTGGAAATGTGAGCCATATTGTTGAACTGCATCTGATTTGCTTGTTTTAAATTTTAACTGGAGCTAGTAGGTACAGTGAGCATTATAGGGTTAAATTCAATTGGCTCTAGTAGGCACAGTGAACACACTTATAAGATTAAATTTTCACCTAGCCCATAACTGATTTTAGAAACATGTGGATTCTTGATGATCTCGAGCTGGAAAACCTGTTCTTACAGGAAAAAAAGAAGGAATTGAAAAGAACTAATTACTCCATAAATATCCCAAAAAGCAATGGTATTTTGTGACTCTGTTTGTGGTTATGCGAAGTGTGGAGGACTCTAGGAGCTTTATCTTCTCCACATCTATCTGAGGGGGTACAACAACACATAATGTGTTTATCAATAGCCTTGAAATAAATTCCATTTTCTCTATTTGTTATAGTATGCCACTGTTTATGATGTAACAGCCTGGGTTCATTGTCAAAGTCGTCATAACCCAAAAAGAAAAAAAGGAAAAAGGTTGGTTGGTTGGGTGGGTGGGCATGAGGGTGGGGATAGACGGAAGGAAATAGGAACTCATGCTCAACATTAATATTTTCGTGCAAATATCACTGAACTATAAATAATTTGTAACTGGAAATATACACTAGGTGCAGGTTTTATATGATCAAGAAGTTATAACTTTGGTCTAAACAGGTTTTTGATATTGCATCCCAGATTTATGCATTTATCTCAATGTTAACTTTGGAAGCAATACTGAGCATATCACACAATGCTTTAACGCTTGTTCATATCCAAGGATTAAAGTATCAATATCAATCGTTGTATCGGTTGGCTAAATTTAAAATACGTAACGGAGGGTATCATATCGCATAGAGATACGCTAAAGTATGCAAAAGATCAAGGATTAAAGTATCGGTGTCAATAACCATATCGGTCAGGTAAATTTAAGATATGTATTGGAGGGTATCGTATCGGTATCAGAGATACTTTAAACCATGGCCTTAATGCCTAAGGGCTTGAGGTGTCGAGCCTAAGCCTCGGACTTACATGCTATAATGCCTAAGGGCTTGAAGTGTTGAGCCAAAGCTCGAACTTACATGCCTTAATGCCCAAGGGCTTGAGGTGTTGAGCTAGAGCTCGTACTTACGTGCCTTAATGCCCAAGGGCTTGAGGTGCCAAGACGGAACTCAAACTTAAGTGCCTTAATGCCTAAGGGCTTAAGTTGTCGAACCGAAACTCGGACTTATGTTCCTTAAAGCCTAAGGGCATGAGGTGTCGAGTGAAGGCTCATGTTTACGCTCCTTAGTGCGTAAGGTTTTGAGTTGCCAAGCCAAAACTTGGACTTGCTTACCTTAATGCCTAAGGGCTTAAGGTGTCGAGCCGGGGCTCAGACTTGTGTGCCTTAATGCCTAAGGGTTTGAGGTGCCAAGCCATATCTCAAACTTGTGTTCCTTAACACCTAAGGGATTGAGATGTCTAGTTAGAGCTCAGACTTGCATACCTTAATTCCTAAGGGCTTGAGGTGCCGAGATGGCATTTAGACTATGCTCCTTAATACCTAAGGGCTTGAGGTGCCAAGCTGGAGCTCAAACTTGTGTGCCTTAATAGCTAAGGGCTTGAGGTATCGAGCTAAGGCTCGGACTTACGTGTCTTAATACTTAAGGGCTTGTGATATCGAGCTGAAACTCAGACTTATATGCCTTAACCCCTAAGGGTTTGAGGTGTCGAGCTGAGGCTCGGACTTTCGTGCCTTAGTACGTAAGGACTTATGGTGCCGAGCTAGAGCTCAGACTTACGAGCTTATGCCTAAGGGCTTGAGGTGTCAAGTCAGCTCGACCTTTCCTCGAGGCTCAGTTATTTTTTTATCGACTAGTTTGGGTCAGCCTTTCTTTTCTCGTAAATGAGATCTTCTCTTTCCGAGCATTAGGATAGGCTCATCCTTTCCTTGTGGATGAGATCTTTTACCCACTAGTTTGGGTCAACCTTTCTTTCCACATGAATGAGGTCTTCTTTTATTGAATATTGGGGGGTCGGCAAGCCCCTTCCTCGTGGATGAGAACTTCCTTTACTGACAAGTTCGGGTCGGCATTACTTTCCTCATTAATGAGGTCTTCTTTTGTTGACAATTGAGGTCAGCTCATCCTTTCCTTGTGAATATGATCTTTAACCTATCAGTTCGAGTCGACCTTGCTTCTTCGATGAGATTTACCCCATTCTGGACCATGATTCTCACCTTTTCCCATCCATTCTGCTCGGCTGTCTCATTGTTATAGATGGGGTGATCATCACGCTGACAACATTGTTCAGATCTTTAGGAATAGGCCATGGTTGATTCTTTGACTACCGTTACGGCTAGTTCCATGGTTTGTTCATCCTCGCTCAATGAGATGTCGGTGTTGTAGCTTACTAATGTCATTCCCTTGGATGGTCGCAATCTGTTGCCAGGTGCTCTTCCTTGAAAGACTTGGTACTCCACGCTAGACCTACATAGAAGAGTAGACAAAAGAGAGATGGGCTGACCTGACAGGAGATCCTCTAATGCCTAAGTCAGATTTCCTCAACAATAAATACTCAAGAGAGTTTTTTATGAAATGATTGGTCGCCTTTTTTGGGGGCTTACCTTAATATTTATAGGCACTGAACGATGGGAGGTAGTTGAGGAGAGTCCTATTTTAGCAAGTAGTTCACTCTTGTTACGATATCTCTTGGAAGAATCCCATTAGGTAAGTGTTACTTTATTTGTTAGGAAATCTCTAAGCAATAAGATTTGCTGAGCTAGCGATAAGATCTGCTGAGTTGGCAATAAGTGATTCTTGAGATTGTCCCCGCAGACGTTGGGATTGATCAAACTCCTTGAGGAGGCAATCTGACAGGTCAGTTATATAGATAAGTGATTTGAGAGATCGGCTTAGCGAAGGGGTGAACTGGATGGTTGGCTCAGCCAAGAGATGACTTGACAGGTCGGTTTGGCCAAGGCTTGGGAGGTCAATCTTTTAAGGAATGATCTTGATGGTCGGCTCAGTTAAGGGATGACTCGAGGTTTGGCTAAGGGATGACCTAAGGGTCGATTTTCCAGGGATGACCTGGATGGTGATGGTTGGCTCAGCCAAGAGATGTCTCGAGTGGTTAGCTCAACCAAGGGATAACCTTGATGGTTAGCTTGGTCAAGGGATAACCCAAGAGGTCAGGTTTCCCAGGGATGATCTGGATGTTGATGGTCAGCTTGGTCAAGAGATGTCCCTAGGGGTCAGCTCTGCCAAGGGATGACTTAAGGGGTTGGTTTTCCCAGGGATGTCCTAGATGGTCAGCTCAACCAAGGGATGACCCGAGGGGCGACATTTTTACCCATATCATAAGCCCCCCACTCCTTCAGGTCGAGGTCCATAAGTCGGCCTGTAGGATTCAACAAGCAAAGATTATGTGCTCGGATCAGGTTATGGATCTTCAGTTCAATAAAGACATCTTTGTTTGCTTTTAATTTTTTTACAGTTGACTTTTTGTATCGATCTTCGAAGTTATGCTTTTGAGTGTCATCACCCAAAGACCCGTTGGCTCGGTCTTTCCTACCTCAGAACATAAGGTCTTTGGTGTTGAGCTAAGGTTCGATCTTGTGCGATCGAGAACGTAAGATCTTTGTTCAAGTTGAGGCTCGATTTTGAGGTGTCGAGTTAAGGCTTGGACTTACGTGCCTTAGGGTGTAAAGTTTTGAGGTGCTAAGTTGAGGCTCAGGCTTGAGTGCCTTAGTGCATCAAGTCTTGAGGTGTCGAGCTGAGGCTCGTGTGCCTTAATGCGTAAGGCTTGAGGTGTCGAGCTAAGGCTCAGACTTGCGTGCCTTAGTGCATAAGGTCTCAATGTGACGAATTGAGGCTCAAGCTTATGCGCCATAGTGCGTAAGGTTTTGAGGTGCCAAGATGGGGGTTGGACTTATGTCCCTTAATACCTAAGGGTTTGAGGTGTTGAGCCAGAGCTCGGACTTACGTGCCTTAAAGCCTAAGGACTTAAGGTGTTGAGCTGGAGCTTGGACTTACATGCCTTAATTCCTAAAGGCTTGAGGTGCCGAGCTGAAACTCAGACTTACGGGCCTTAGTGCGTAAGGTTTTAGGGTGATGAGTTGAGGCTCGGGCTTACTCGCCTTTGTGTGTAAAGTCTTGAGGTGCCAAGCCAAAACTAGAACTTGTGTGCCTGAAGGCCTAAGGGCTTGAGGTGCCGAGCTGGGGGGCTCAAACTTGTGTGCCTAAGGGCTTGAGGTGTCGAGCCAGAGCTCAAACTTGCGTGCCTTAATGCCTAAGGGCTTGAGGTGTTGAGCCAGAGCTTAGACTTACGTGCCTTAATGCATAAGGCCTTGAGGTGTTGAGCTAAAACTCAAACTTGAGTACCTTAACGCCTAAGGGCTTGAGGTGTTGGGATGAGGCTTGGACTTACTTTCCTTAATGCCTAAAGGCTAGAGGTGCCAAGCCAAAACTCAGACTCACGTGCCTTAACGCCTAAGGGCTTGAGGTGTCAAGTGAAGGCTCGTGCTTACGCGCCTTAGTGCGTAAGGTTTTAAGGTGCCAAGCCAAAACTCGGACTTGCGTGCCTCAATGCCTAAGGGTTTGAGTTGCCAAACCGGGGCTCAGACCCTTGCCTTAATACCTAAGGGTTTGAGGTGCTGAGCCAAAGCTCAAACTTCCATACCTTAACGCCTGAGGGCTTAAGGTGCCGGGCCGGAACTCCAACTTGCATGCCTTAATGTGTAAGGGCTTGATGTGCCAAGATGGAACTCAGGCTTACGTGCCCTTATGCCTAAGGGCTTTAGGTGCCGAGCAGAGGCTTGGACTTACTTGTCTTAATGCCTAAGGGCTTGAGGCGTCAAGTAAGCCTCAGATTTACGTGCCTAAATGAGTAAGGGCTTGAGATATGAAGCCGAAACTTAGATTTGGGTGCCTTAATGCCTAAGGGCTTAAGGTGTTGAGTTAAGGCTCAGACTTTCGTGTTTTAGTGCGTGAGCTTTAGAGGTGTCGAGCTGAGGCTCAGACTTGCGTGCTTTAGTGCGTAAGGTCTTGAGGTGTCGAGCCGAAACTCAGACTTACGTACCTTAATGCCTAAATGCTTAAGGAGGTGCCGAACCAGGGCTCGGACTTGTGGGCCTCAATGCCAAAGCACTTAAGGTGTTGAGCCAGAGCTCGGACTTTCATGCCTTAACACCCAAGGTACCAAGCCAGAGCTTGGACTTATATTCCTTAATGCCTAAGGACTTGAGGTGTCGAGTTGGAACTCGGACTTGTGTGACTTAATGCCTAAGGGCTTGAGGTATCGAGCCAGAGCTTGGACTTGGGTGCCTTAATGCTTAAGGTCTTAAGGTGTCGATCTGAGGCTTAGACTTACGTGCCTTAATGCTTAAGGGCTTGAGGTGCCGAGCCAACACTCGGACTTACGTGACTTAACGCCTAAGAGCTTGAGGTCTTGAAGTAAGGCTTGAACTTTCGTGCCTTAGTGCGTAAGGACTTGAGATTCTGATATGGAGCTCGAACTTACGTTCTTTATGCCTTAACGCCTAAGGGCTTGAGGTGTCGAGTCAGCTCGGACTTTCCTCGCGGATGAGATATTATTTTATCGACTTGTTTAGGTCGTCCTTTCTTTTCTCATAGATATGGTCTTCTCTTTCCTAGCATTGGGGTAGGCCTTCCTTTCCTCGTGAATGAGGTCTTCTCTTACCGACCAGTTCGGGTCGGCCTTTCTTTCCTCACGAATGAGGTCTTCTTATGCTGACTATTGGGGTCGGCTTAGCCTTTCTTTGTAGATGAGATCTTTTTTTACCGACTAGTTCGGGTCGGCCTTTATTTCTTCATGAATGACGTCTTTTTTTACCAACCATTGGAGTTGGCTCATCCTTTCCTCGTGGATGAGATCTTTTACTGGCCAAATCGGATCGGCCTTTCTTTCTTCACGAATGAGGTATTCTTTTACCGATCATTGGGGTTAGCTCATCCTTTCCTCTTGGATGAGAACTTCCTTTACCGACCAGTTCGGGTTAGCCTTTCTTTCCTCACGAATGAGGTCTTCTTTTGTGGACCATTGAGGTCGGCTCATCCTTTCCTCATGGATGAGATCTTATTTTACCGACTAGTTTGGGTCGGCCTTTCTTTCCTCATGAATGAGGTCTTCTTTCACCGGCCATTATAGTCGGCTCAACCTTTCCTCGTGAATGAGATCTTATTTTACTGACCAGTTCGGATCGACCTTTCTTTCCTCACAAATGAGATTTTCTTTTGCCGAACATTGGGTTTGGCTCGGCCTTTCCTCATGGATGAGATCTTCCTTTTCCAACCAGTACAGGTTGGCCTTTCTTTCCTCACGAATGATGTTTTCTTTTGTCGACTATTGGGGTCTGCTCGTCCTTTCCTCGTGGATGAGATCTTCCTTTACCGACCAGTTCGAGTTGGCCTTTTTTCTTCGTGGGATGATTATCCAGACTGCGATTCTCACCTTTGCCCAACCATTCTGCTCAGCTCAATCTCATTGTTATAGATGGGGTATCATGTCACTATCATCACGCAGATAACCTTGTTCAAATCTTTAGCAATAGGCCACAGTTGATTCTTCGACTACCATTGCGGATAAGTTAATGGTTGGTTCATCCTCATTCTATGAGATGTCGATGTTATAGCTTGCTATATCATTCCCATAGACGTGCCAATCTATTGCTTTAAAAATTGACCAGGTGGTCTTGCTTGAAAGACTTGGTACTCCACCTACAAAGAAGAGCAGACAAAAGAGAGCTGAGTTGACCCGACGGGAGACCCTCTGATGCCTAAGCCAGATTTCTTCAACAACAGTTACTTAAGAGAGTTTTTTATGAAATGATTAATCCCTTTTTCGGGGGGCTTACCTTGATATTTATAGAAAGTGAATAAAGAGAGGTGGTTAAGGAGAGTCCTATTTTGGCAAGTAGTTCACTTTTGTTAGGATATCTATTGGAAGAGTCCCATTAGGTTAGTGTTACCGTATTTGTTAGGAAATCTTCAAGCTATAAGATATGCTAAGCTGGCAATGAGTGATTCTTGGGATTGTCCCCACAAACATCGGGATCTGATCGGACTCCTTGGGGAGGCAATCTGACAGGTCGGTCATGCAGATAGGTGATATGAGAGGTCGATTTAGCCGAACTGGATGGTTAGCTCGGCCAAAGGATAACTTGGGAGGTCGGTCTTCCAAGGGATGACCTGGATGGTCAGCTTGGCCAAGGGATGATGTGAGGGGTCAGTTCGGTCAAGGGATGACCTGGGAGGTCGGTCTTCTAATGGATGACCTGGATGGTTGATTCGGCCAAGGGATGACCCGAGGTGTCGATCCGACCAAGGAATGGCCAATGGGTTGGTTTTCTCAGGGATAACCTAGATAGTGATGGTCAACTCGGCCAAGAGATGTCCTGAGGGGTTAGCTCAACCAAGGGATGACCCAAGGGGTTGGGTTTCCCAGGGATGATATAGATGGTGATGGTCAGCTCAGCCAAGGGATGACCCAAGGGGTCGATTTTCCTAAGAAGTCCTAGATGGTCGGCTTGGCTAAGGGATGACCTGAGGGGGCAGCATTTTTACCTACATCATAAGCCCCCTCTCTTTCAGGTCGAGGTCTGTAGGTTGGCCTATAGGAGTTCAACAAGTAAGGATTATGTGCTCGGATCAGGTTATGGATCTTCAGTTCAGTGAAGACATCTTTGTTTACTTTTGATTTTTTGTAGTTAACTTTTTGTATTGACCTTCGAAGTTAGGCTTTTAAGTGCCAACCCCCAAAGACCCGCTGGCTCTGTCTTCCCTATCTTAGAACGTAAGGCCTTTGGTGCCGAGCTAAGGTTTGGTCTTGTGCACCTTATAACGTAAGGTCTTTGTTCTAGCTGAGGCTTGATTTTGAGGTGCTGAGTTGAGGCTTAGGCTTATGTGTGTGAGGTCTTAAGGTATTGAGTTGAGGCTCGAACTTACGTGTCTTAGTACGTAAAGTCTTGAGGTGACGA
Organism: Macadamia integrifolia; assembly: GCF_013358625.1. NCBI lineage: Eukaryota > Viridiplantae > Streptophyta > Magnoliopsida > Proteales > Proteaceae > Macadamia > Macadamia integrifolia. The sequence continues at coordinate 9,265,980 of NC_056564.1, read as the reverse complement.
GTTGAGGCTCAAGCTTACACGCCTTAGTGCATAAGTTCTTAAGGTGCCAAGCTTGATCTCGGACATACATGCCTCAATACCTAAGGGCTTAAGGTGCTGAGCTGGGGCTCTGACTTGTGTGCCTTCATGACTAAGGGCTTGAGGTGTTAAGCCAGAGCAGCTCGGACTTGTGCGCCTTAATGCCGAAGGGCTTGAGGTGCTAAGTTGGAGCTTGGACTTACATGCCTTAATGCCTAAGGTCTTGAGGTGCCAAGCCAGAACTTGGACTTACGTGCCTTAATGCATAAGGTATTGAGGTGACAGGTTGAGGCTCGGGCTTACCCACCTTAATGCATAAGGTTTTCAAGTGCCAAGCCAAAACTCGGACTTACGTGTCTCAATACCTAAGCACTTGAGGTATCGAGCTAGGGCTCAGACTTGTGTGCCTTAATGCCGAAGGGCTTAAGGTGCTGAGTTGGATCTCAGACTTACATGCCTTGATGCCTAAAGGCTTGAGGTGTCGAGCTAAAACTTGGATTTGCATGCCTTAAAGCCTAAGGGCTTGAGGTGCCAAGCTGAGGCTCAGACTTTTGTGCGTTAATGCCCAAGGGCTTGAGATGCTGAGCCGAAACTCAAACTTGTGTGCCTTAACTCCTAAGGGCTTAAGGTGTCAAGTTAAGGGTTCGCACTTATGCGCCTTAGTGCGTAAAGTTTTGAGGTGCCGAGCCAAAACTTGGACTTGTGTGCCTTAATGCCTAAGGCTTGAGGTGTCGAGCTAGGGCTCGAACTTGTGTGCTTTAATGCCTAAGGGTTTGAGGTGCCGAGCCAAAGCTCAGACTTACATAACAGAACGCCTAAGGACTTGTGGTGCAGAGCCAAAGCTCGGACTTGCATGCCTTAATGCCTAAGTCTTCTCATGGGATCTACTTGTCTATGCGGAAGTATATGCTTGAACTTATTTCTAAGGCAGGCATGTTGGGGGCTAATACTATAAATACTCCTATTGAAGCTAACGGTCACTTGATTAGCAAGGAAGGTGGCCCTATGGATAACAGGAGATATTGGAGATTATTGGGGCACTTGATTTATCTTTCTCATACACGCCCTGACATAGCATTTGTCGTCAACCTGGTTAGTCAGTATATGCATGATCCCTACTTAACTCATATGGAAGTTATGCTGCATATTCTCCACTACTTGGAATCTGCTCCAAGACGTGGCATCTTTTTTTCTTCTCATGATCACCTTAGGGTGGAGGACTTCATAGATGTTAGTGGTAACCTTGTTACGTGACGAAGCAAGAAGCAAGAAGCAAGCCGTGGTTGCTTGTTCAAGTGCTGAAGCATAGTTCCATGCTATGGCTCATGGCATTTGTGAGCTTCTATGGTTTCATAGTCTTTTCACATATTTGGTTATCCCTCCCACCCTTCCTTTGAAGCTCTTTTGTGATAGGAAATCTGCCATTGGCGTTGGTCACAACCTTGTCCAGCATGATCAAACCAAGCATGTGGAGATCGATTAACACTTCATCAAAGAGAAGCTGGATATGACTCTTATCATTGTGCCTTTTGTTCCCAATAGTGAACAAAAGGGGGGAGTGTTTTTACTGAAGGTCTTAGTAGTAAGATGTTTCATCATATTATCTGCAAGTTGGGCATTTGTGATATCCATACACCAGCTTAAGCGAGGGGAGTGTTGAATAATGGGTTTTAGGGAAAGTGTTAGATTCCAAACGTGTCCTTAGGTCCTTAAGGGGTTTAATGGTCCTTGTAATATTCTAGAACTTTCTTCCTGTAATAATAAATAAAGAGGGCTGGTGTCATATTAGACACAAATCATTACCCTATCCAACAGTCTCAAACGAACAACTTTCTCTCAACCTATCGTGATATCACCTTGGGAAAGGACTCAAAGATGTTTCTCAAAGTTGCTGCATTCGTATGGCTGATCTCAGTCGTTGGCAGTTGGACAGATCTTACTTTTGGCTACACCAGTAAGTTTTTTATCTCAGTTCCACTTGAATGATTATTAGTTTCATGCTTTCACTAATTTATGGAAATTCTTTCAAATTCTGCCTACTCTTTCTGGTTCTTGTAGATGGAAAGTTTTGAGGATGAATTATAGAATTGTAGGTGCGGGTGATCTCCTCTGTTTTACGTAGAGAGGTAATCATATGAATACTTCGTATCACAAAGGTACCTTTTGATTGCTTTGGAAGTGATTAGATCATAATAACTGCAAAATTTGATTGGGCAAGGTAGAATTTTGGCCTCAATTTTCTGAAAATCTCTCCCCTCCCCCCCCCCCCCCCCCCGAACTTTCAGCTAAAAAAGGAGAATCAGCCATTGAACCTACTAATGTTCAAACATTTAAAAAACTGTCCATGAAATATAAAATATGCAATGTTAAAACTATCTGGAAACTTGCCTTTTTTAATTGGTGGGGGGCAGGGAGCAGTGGGGTGAACTGTCTTTCTCTGATTCACACAAAGTCTTAGCCAAGTATTAAACCAGACATTAACATAGTAATGTTCAAGAATTTTAAATAAATTTATGAAAGATAAACTGAACTGCCACAGCCACCAGATGTGGGAGAAATATGGTTTATTGCTCTTTTGAAGAATAGAGCCCTAGATGTTTGATGTTTCTGGTTTCATTCTTCTCATTGCTACTTTTGCACTTGCTGGAATTGCAGGTCTTGCCATCATTCTCACATTTCCTGCATTATATGAGAGCCATGAAGATCATTGACAGATATACTGATAGGGTACAGGGAATTGCGGAGATTGTTTGTAAAATTAGACAATGAGATCCTAGCAAGATCAGACGAAGTATTTATAAGGGGAAGCTAAGTTGATCAACGTTTCCCTGAAAGTCGATGTGATAGATGATAGATTAGATCAATATGATGCTTTTGAGTGTGTGCATGTGCTACTTCCCCCCCCCCCACCCTCCTCTTATTTCTCTCTATTTTTTATTTTAATTTCCATGCCATGGCCTGGAGGTTTTATGTGAAGACTATGGCAGGATTTAAACTCTGGTCTTAGTTTGCGAGGAGTGGATTTGAGGGATGTGTGGAAGATGGTGTTGATTTTTCGGTCACCATACTCAACGCTAGACCATTGAGAATGGTTTTATAAATAATAAATACATATATATATATATATATAGATTTTTTGTTTTTTTGTTTTTTTTTTTGTTTTTTTGTTTTTTTTCTGAAAAAGTAAAGAAAAATGAAGAAAGACCTGAGTTGATGTAGAGGCAGGGCCTTCCTAGTTCTTTCGAGAATTTTACTCTTTGGCGCTAGCTTCATTTGCAATTTCTGCTATCTATTATGCATATTCAGATTCCATCTGTGAAATAAACATACCAGAGATAAGCCTAATGTAGGATGCAGTATACCAAATTGTTGGACACTTTTGACCCAGTTTACTTTTACGGGAAAGTTTAGGGTTCACTCACTGATCAAAGATCATCATTACTCCTCTCTTATGCTGAAGGTGAAGTGAGGGAATTCCTACTTGTGGCTTAAAATTCCGTCTTACTTTTAAGCCAAGAAAAGAAGAAAATGCCAAAGCAAACACGAGGATTTGGGGACAAGGTTTTGAAAATAGGATCAGATTGGTGAAGATCACCCAGATCGGATTAGTATTAGTTGAGAGTCGAGACCTATCGGACACCAATCCACTAGACCGCTGCTAAGGTATAAGGGTAAGCAGCCCACCCCCATAAAATGTCCTAAATATCCCCCTATTTAAAGGTTTCCTGTAATAATACTGCACACAAGAGTTGCAAGGGAACCCTCCCCTCCCACAACATAAATTCCTCATCATCTTTAGTAATGATACTTTTTAGATGTAAGCATTTATTTACCAAGATCAGTGACCAAAAGCTGCAAATACTGAAATAAGTTTGTCGTTCATTTGCAACCCAAAATAGAGGCATTTACATGTTGAAGTGTCTCTTCTACCCAAATAAAAGAACTGTTAAGTGTCTCTACAGGAGATTCCCCCCCCCCCCCACTTTCCTGTGACAGTTGGGAAATAATCAATGCAGTGACAATTGGATTGGAGTTCAACAATTTCGCCTGAGAAAGGGGCAGGGAGTACAGAACAACAATCAATTGAAGCTCATTTAGGGCATTGTGGTCTGAACATGCATTGACCAGTTGACAGTTGACCCAGTGCACTGCAACAATGAGATGTGCAATATTTTCATACGTTTCAGATCAGCACTTTCTGGTTGTATATCAATGCATAAATATTGCAGTGTTTCTCCAGCTTTCATTCCTCAAGTAACTGTGAACTACATGCTTGTACAGAAAAGTTAACATCCTCCCATGGGATTCTATCATTGAACAACCTGCATCCATGCATTGGTATGTTTCAAGTTCCATTAAAAGAAAAAACTAGTCATAACACAATATCGTTTTTAGATGAGAATATTTGATAAACAAATCAGGCAAGGGCAAGTTAACCAACGAGGAAAATATCGAGCACATGCAGAGAGTGGAAATCACCATTCAGTGGACACAATTAAAGAGACTCCAATTCCAAAAATTGACTAAACCGGAAAATAATGATAATTAGTTCCATATGGCTCTTTCCAGACTGGTAACATTATTGTGAAACCATCCGTGTGAATGATCACATGATTTACCAGTCTGGTTGTCTGATCAGGTCAATTTTTGGTGTAGGTCATCTCTTAAAGCCAGAGCCCTTACAAGTTAAGAGTCCCGCCACTCTGACCCATGAATCTTCAATGTTTTTCCAAAGACTTCCCCTAATTCAGTGATTCAGAATTCCTATTCCAGGTAACTATGCGTGGCAGCAAGGAAATAGAATTCTTTTACCGTAGCAGAATCTTTTCTTTCAAAGGCTGGTGCAGGAGTGCTCAAGTTTGGGTCATCCCTGTATTTGTCCCAAGCTGCTTCAAACTGCAGGCTCTTACATCTTGGTAACACAGAGGATACATCAGAAAATAGAGGATTAAATGAATGTCAAAAAACATATGGCAGTCTAAACTTCTAAAAACTCCATACAGATAAAATTTCTCAGAAAGCTTGAATCAGTACTTACTGCTGAAGCAAGATCAATATCTGAAGAACATGTGTCCGAATAACTTCATGGCCCCTTCTCATTGCAGCGTTCTTGTATGTGATGGTCAGCTCATCAACCAATCTGAGGCAGAACAACATGAGAAGATTCAACAACCAGAAAAAAAGAGATCCCCAACTGCAAAAGCAGGTAGATTTTCGAGCAAAAGGGGTGGAGATCTTTCATATCGAGGCAAATTGTGTATTCCATGTCTAGACAATTTTTAGATTGTTCATCTCACCTTTCAACATATGGTGTGTTCCTGATCCACGTCAACTTCATAGTTGTATAGACCCGCTGAAGAACCTATGAGATAATGGGAAGAGTTCATCATTGCAAGTCCTCGATGTAAGTGTCAGTGTATGTTTACACAGCATATGTTTCAGAATAAACATTATAGTAATGGCTGTTCAAATCCCTAATATCATACAAAATACTCAATTGTGCATTCGTATCCCATCAAAATGCAATGCCATTTATCTTGATCATCTGACATACCAGTATTACAGAAAGTTCATGGAAGTTTATTTGATATGATGTTCTTATTTAAAACTCTAGTACAATATAGAGACCAACTGGGCTAGTCAGCAGCTATAAACTGTTCCTTAAAGCCAACTCATAACTTTTGAATGACTGCGCCACAAAAACAAATTTGAGAACAACTAGTGTAGCATTGGCACAGGAATCCATCCTTAATAACACTAGATTCCACAAAATCTATATTTGTAGAGGATAATCACCTCTCTTCATACAAGATGTAATGAAACCTCACCAGTATAACAGTTTCGTCATCATCAGCATGCATCCACTCAAAGAGAAGTGGAAAAATACGTCTGAAATGGGCTAATAAGACAAGCCCCATTCCGTTAAGAACTGGCTCAATGAGTTCAAGCCATGCAATGCGGCGTTCTTTATTCCTTGGTTGCCGCTCCAAGTGACTTAACATCTCAGTAAGCATCCTTTCAAACCTGTAAAACAAGGGAGCAGTGTCAGGCATGCATGAAAAGTTTAAAAAATATCACTGCTAGCAAGAGTATAAGTAGACCAGCATATAAAGAAAACCATATCGCTACCCCTAGAGCTCCCTGCGATGAGCTAACTCACATAATGTGTCTTAAGTGACCCCAAAGCAGTTGAATAAGGCTACAACCACACAGAAGCACCTTAAGAGAAGTAGAAAAACAAAAATAAAACCTACCATGAGCTACGAGGATTTCTTCGCTGGATACAAGTTACTAAAAGTACAGACATCTCAACCACATAGCGCCATAGCTCATCACTAGAAGCAATATTCCGACAGCATATATCAAGGATCACATCTTCATACCAACCAAGCTCAGCAGAATTGACATTCTTTGCAAGATGTATAAAGCTAACCATACCCTGTGCCTGAATGGAGAAAAGGTAACGATTAGCGGCTGCCAAAATATTAACAGTAAACAACAGAAGATGATTACTGCCTCACTTGTACACTGGTACAATTGTCCATTATCCCAGGCTCCCAGCAATATATTGTCTCTGTGCTATGGTCAGGAATATATGCTCAGTATTGAAAGATTAATAATATTCATCCAAAAGATATATAAAGAAAGATCAATAACCATAATCTAAAAGCAGAATCATATCCCCAAGACCTAGTCATCCAGCAACGTTGTAAAACCAAATAGAATCACCACTGAAGTAAGCGAATTTGCTTTTCAATAGACAGAAGTGATTGACTAAGAGGGTATCTAGTTAGATCTGTAAGTGAAGTGAAGTGGAGTGAAGTGAAGTGAAATTAAACAGAGAGAGAGAGAGAGAGAGAGAGAGAGAGAGAGAGAAGAAAAAAAACCAAAGATGGAAAGTTTTGCAATCATTACCAAGCATAATTGTGTAACTCAACAACATACTAAATATGACAACTAAATTTTACTTCACTTTTCAACCAAAATTTCACTGAAATTTTTTTCAATGACATTATTCATGGTAATGATTACAAAAATTCCTATTTTGTTACTGTTTTATTTTACATCACTTTCACTTTAGTTCACATCTACCAACACAAAACCCTAAATGTTACGCTCAGAGAAAAATCTACTTCACAGAAGTTCAATAAATTTGTGGTGCATCATGCTAAGCTGATCTATTGATTCAAGATCGTCGAATGGGGATCATTTTTTGCACTATAGCTATTGGAAAAATCTAAGAAACAAGGATGATCAACGACAATTGCCTAGTGCAGTCGGTGAAGCTATGGTGCGCTAAGCCCATGCTCCCTAGGAGGTCTCAAGTCCGAGCCTCTTGGCCATTACTCCCCCCCCCCCCTCTATAGAGTAGTGTAGGAAAACAACCATAAAATGATGCAGAAAGTAATGGAAAAACAAGAACAAACAATACATACAAATTTATGAGGTTCGGCAAGATTGTCTACATTGTCGGTGAGATGAGATCATACTTCACTATCAATGGAGAATAGGGTTACAACAATCGTCCTCACACCTCTCTAAAATTTCTTATGGAGGAAGAAAACCTCACTATATATATATAGCGGAACCCTATATAGAAATTTACAGAAATACCCATAAGGCCTTAGAAAATTTTCCAATTGCAAGGAATTAAAGACATCCTATGTAACAACCACGTGTTAAGATAATAATATATTATATATTAATAATTTATGTTATTAGTTATTACTTATCAGCAAGGGAGGCGGTTTATTTTATAATGGGTTTAGAGAGAGCCACGTTTAAAGGAGGTGGTGGCAGGTTTCATTATAGAACAGAAGAGAAGGCAGTTTTTAACTCCCACAGAAGAAGGAAAAGAAGATAGAAAGAGGAACAGAGAGTGAGCCATGGAAAAAAAAAAGAAGAAGAAGAGAAATTTAAGGAGACAGACGAGGACAGTTTAGGTAAATTGTGGATATTGTTTTGATTTAGTTTAAATCTAGTAAGAAACAATTCAGAAAATAGGAAAGAGAGGGAAGAAAGAAAATAAGGAATGAGGGAGAGAGTATTAGGTTA
>NC_056564.1:9250362-9257887 GCF_013358625.1 Macadamia integrifolia | reverse complement strand
AAAGGAAAAAAAAAAAAAAGGGAAGAAAGATTTTGAAACGTTTGGATTTACTGTTTTGTGTGTTTTGGGTACTGAATGTCCTTTAATGGATCATGATGTTAAGGTGAGTAGTTTCTGTTAAAAAAAAAAAGAAAAAGAAAAAGATAAAACAAAAGAGGGAAAGAAGGAGATATATGGAGAGAAAATAGGAAGGAGTGTGAGAGAAGGGAGGGTGCGATTGTATGAGAAAGATAGAGAGAGAAAGGTTTTTTTTTTTGTCTTGATTGAAGAAGTTGAGAGAAAATAGGAATGAAGATAATAGAGGGTATTAAAATAAAATAATACAAATAATACAAATAAAAGTGATAGAATGAAACCGATTGGGTTTCTTATAGTGGGAAGCTCCTAGAAAGTAGGAAACAACCCTATACACGTGTGGAGACTTGGAGAATGAGTTAAATAAATAAATCATTAATTAGTATTTAAGAGAAATATAAGAGGGTTAGATTTTATGTCAATTTACTAAATAAAATGGAATTCTAAAAGAATTGTTGCTTGTATGTATAGGTAGTGGTACTCTTGGGTGAGTGGATCGCCTATTGAAATTTTCGAATAAGTGGGTTGACAGGTAAGTGGAACTTGACATATTTCACTAATGTATTTATGCACCTATTTCCTTATGTTAATTCATGTATGGATTTATCTTAAATGAATTTGAATGGTGCTATGATAATATGGAATGCTTCTATGGATGAGGTGTGATTTAATGAATGATTTGTATAAATGAAAAGTTCAGAAAGTGGTTTATGATTGTACTTGAGAATGTAGCAGGGATACGTTTAAAGAAATGGAATGAAAATAAATGAAATGATGATTGACTGTGACAGGACTGAAACCCTTGCCAATATGAGTTATGTGTTGGAAGAGGCATAGATTATGTTATGTTCCTCGCTTAGCAGCGGGATGCTCCGCCTAGCCAGCGGAATGGCCCATTTGGGATGGGATGAGATATGATGTACCACCTAGCCCGTGGTTTCATCATGCATACCCCCTAGCCCATGGTTATGAGGCTAGGTTGTGACTCTATGACATATGAGATGCCACTATGATTACAGTTGGTAGTATATCTCAATGACTTAAAGGAGGAATTCTTGGTTTTAAAGTTAAGAAGAGTATTTCTCAAATACTCCCTAAACTGTTTACAGTAGTTCATAAATGCTTTGACTTATTATGTCTTAAGTCAAGAAAAGGTTATTTATGTATTTGAAAGATTTATGAATGCCTATGTTTTTGTATTGTTTGTGTTTATGCCATGTTCTATCTTATTGGGCTTTATAGCTCACTCTATTATTTATTACCCCACAGATCACTAGAGGTGTGGCATGGCTCAGAGGTAGAGCCACTTGAGCAGATTTTTGCTTACTTTTTGGAACTACAATAGAGATGTATATATTTTGTTGTAATTTGTACCTGTGAGAACTTGCGATGTGTAATAGTGAATTTTAAGTCGAATGTAGTAGACATAATTAACAAATGTTCTCCTTAGTTAGTAGCCACCAGTACTTTGTTATTTGAAAATGTTAATGTTACTATCCTTAATATCTGAGATGTTATAGATAGATGAATGGGATATTCTGATGTGTCTTTGGTAAGGTCTAACTATAAGATTTTACTTAGAATATAAATTATGGATTTAATGATACTTTTTATCATTGCTGTGAAGGCAGCACCATTCCTCTTACCTGAGGCTTAGGGCGTTACATCCTATCCCCAACCACCCCCCCCCTCCTTTTTCTATAGAGTAGGTATCAAGAAATAAATAAAAAGAAACAATCATTCTGCACTCATCTCCAGTTTACTTGACCTAAATTCATTCTCTTGGTTGAGACGAGATGGGGAGGGCCCAGAGGGAGGGGATTAAAGCATACTGGAGATTGGGATTTGGCAGACCCACATACGTGGTAAATAATGAACTCCAGGAAAAAGCTTATCGCAATTTCATCCAAGTTCAAGCAAGATGTACATTGTAAAGTCAACAAATTGCTTACTTACTTTCACTTCTGGGGACCAATGATCAAGGGTGGTCAACGCGCAAGGAATCACCAAAGAGCATAGCTTCCCCAAATGAGGGTAATCAACCTGGAAGACAGATTATAGGTCATACGTCATAAGATACCAATACGGTACTGAAGCATCTAAACTGTCACAAACCTGTGTAAGGAACCATCGAAACTGATTAGCAGCCACAATAGCATATGCAACCGGAGTCCTCACAGAAGCAGCTGAAATCTCGTCACAGTCGTCTGTAGGATCAATAGAACTTTCCTTGATAGTACCCTTGAGCAAAGGTAACACTTGAGGCATCAACTCCACCACCAATTTCCGTTCTTCTGGAACCAAACCAAAATCCATGCCTAGCTCTCCCACAATTCCGAACTCTTTTCCATCCATACCGGAGAATAAAGCCCTTGAGAGCTCTCCCAGGGCTGCTTCCCCTGCAGCTGAAAGTTCTATGGGAATCCATGACATTAAATCCCCTATTTCCACCTTGGCTGAAGCTAATGCAGCACAACATAAACTGAAATCCCTAATTTCTCTCTTAATCTCTTCTTCTGAGGTTTCAGGAACCAATGACGAATTCTTGTCCGGTATTAGAGATTCAAGAAGGGATTTAACCGAAACATTCGTGCCTTCTGGGGGATTATACTGTGTTCTCGATAGAGATTCCCTGATAGGTTCTGCTAACCTAAATTGAAGAAAAGTGTGCGTCAATTAAATACGACATACATAGAGAGAGAGAGAGAGAGAGAGAGAGAGAGAGAGAGAGAGACAGAGAGAGAAACTTACCGCAGTACGAGATCCCGAGGAACATGTGAGAAGTTATAAACCATCCCGGTGCTTCGAATGCGCTGATACCTGAAGCACTTCACAAGTAACTGCCGCGCAACCTGATTCAAAAGTTGTGACTCTGCTGGTGCAAAGGTGCAAGCAATGGCCGATCTGCCACACCACCTTATAAAAGAAAGGCCGGGGAGCGGGGAGCGGGGAGCGGGTAGGGGGAGAACATTCTCGTACGTGAACCGGATCCGTTCACGGGGAGGGAAGGGGAGGCGAGGGAACTTGTTATTGCCAGAAAGGTAAGGGGCCTCTGTGTAAATAAGCTTATTTATTTACAAAGCAACCGAGCCATGTTACTGAGTTTGCCATTGTACTGTAACCGTTCAGGCGCCCATGAATGATGATGACCCATCACTCTTCTAGAGCATATGTTACTACGCAGGACCTTCTGCTCATGGAGGCAGCAGCAATCTCTTGCGGAGAAACTGCGGGAGCTTTCCGTGGAAGGCCGCATCGACGAGGCCATCAGAATCCTTCGCCAAACTCCAGACTCAGCCCGCCAACTTTTGACCTCCGAAACATACCTTCCGCTCATCAGATGTTGCATTAAATTCAAAGCCTTTGCCCAGGGAAGAGAGATCCATAAACACATTGTTGATAGCGGCATCAGACCTGATGTAGTCGTACTGAACAATTTGATGATGTTGTATTCGAAATGTGGGAATCTCGAGGTTACCCGCCAAGTGTTCGATGGGATGGCCCGAAGAAACTTATTCTCTTGGACGGCAATGATTGGGGCATATTCTAATTCTGGTGATTCGCTCAAAGCATTCAAGTCTTACGAGCAAATGATTTTGGCAGGATTTAGAGCAGATCACTTCCTTTATCCTCTGGTTTTGAAATCCTGTTCAGGAATGAAGGCTGTAGGGAGAGGGCAACGGGTTCATGCTGATATTATAAGAAGTGGTTTTCAGTGGGATTTGGTCGTAATGAACTCTCTTATAGACATGTATGCAAAATGTGGAAATGTTGGAGACGCCAAAAGATCTTTCGACGAAATGGCTGTCAGAGATATTTTTGCTTGGACTTCGATGCTTGTTGGCTACACACAGATGGGCCATGGTCTACAAGCATTGGAACTGTTCAAAGAAATGATGCTTTCGGAGGTTAAACCTAGTTCAGCTACTTTAGCAGGGATTTTGCCTATTTTTTCTGATCTGGGTTCTCTGGAACTGTCAAAACAGATTCATGGATTGGTTATTGTAAGCGGTTTTGAGTACGAAAATTTTGTTGGGACTTCTCTCATCGATATGTATGCAAATTGTGGTGGTCTGGGGTATGGCCGCCTCATCTTTGATAGAGTAAAAGACAAGGATGTTGTTTGTTGGAACACCATGATCAAGGGCTATGCTCGCATGGATCTGTTTGATGAGGTTCTTAAATTCTTGAGATGGATGGCTAGAGATGGGAAAAGTCCTAATAAATCAACTTGGGATTGCATTATTTCACATTTTCTCCAAAGTAGACACCCTGTAGAAGTTGTTTTCAGTCTGGTCAACCAATTGGAGCAGAATGGTATGAGGTTAAATGAAATGTCATTAACATTATTAGATCAAATATGTGAACAAGTAGAAGATATCAAACAAGTAAAGGAACTCCGTGGGCACCTAAGCAGGGGTGGGTATATCTTGGGGAGTATTGTGGCGTCTTGCCTTATACGCATGTACTCGAAATGTGGAGATCTTGAAGCTGCTCAAGAAGTTTTTAATTGCATCAGGGTAAAGGAATTGGATTGTTGGAACTCCATTATTGCTTGCTTTGCTTACAATGGGCATGCCAATAAAGCATTGGAACTTTTCGATTCAATGCGTAAGGCCTCCATGAAGCCTAATGTCCACAGCTGGAATACTGTAATTGCTGGATTCGTTGATGTTGGCGATTTTGAGACTGCTTTGGAGACCTTTACTGCTATGAAGTGGTCAAACCAGAAGCCTAACCCAACGAGTTTTGATATTATTCTTCCTGTAATTGGTAGTTCCTCTTGTTCAGTAACAGGGAAGCAGTTACACAGCATGTTTCTTAGAAATGATTGTGAGATGACCAGATTTGTCTGCACAGCATTCATTAACATGTATGGAAACTGTAGAAATGCAGATTATGCAATTAATACGTTCGAATCAATAGATGATAAAGATTTAGTGTCATGGAATGCAATCATATCATCTCTTGCAAAGAATGGGTATCTCGATGAGGCTTCAAGAACCTTCCATGAAATGAAAATGGCAGGGATGTCTGCCAACATAATCACTTGGACTGCATTGGTTTCAGGTTATGCACAGAATGGGGAAGTAAATGAAAGTTTTAAGCACTTTCGTGATCTTCAGTTGGAAGGACTTAAACCCAATTCTATTACAATTGCTAGCATCCTTCCAGCATGTGCACAGACAGCTACTCTATCCCATGGAAAATCCATTCACTGTTACATCATAAGGAGTGGGCTTCACTTTGACGATCTATTTGTTGCAAATGCACTTATAGACATGTTTGTTAAATGTGGATGCATGGAGTACGCAGAACGAGTGTTCAGGATTCTGCCTTGGAAAGATGTTGTGTCGTGGAACACAATGATCCAGGGATTTTCAGTGCATGGAAAGGCTGAATCTGCTCTTGCCTTATTTAGTCAGATGTTAGAGGATAGAGTGGACCCTGATGGTGTCACTTTTGTTGGGGTTCTCTCTGCATGTAGTCATGCTGGTCTGGTTGAGGAAGGATGGAAACATTTTAACAGCATGAATTCCAGCTATGGGATTGTGCCAAGTGGGAAGCACTATGCTTGCATGGTTGATCTCCTTGGGCGTAAGGGCCACTTTGAGGATGTTAGAAATTTCATTCTTCAGATGCCGCTGCAACCCACTGCAAGCCTTTGGGGTGCTCTTCTCTCTGCCTGCAAGACCCATGGAAATGTGGAAATGGCTGAGTATGCAATGGACCATCTCATAGAGCTACAGCCTCAGAATCCAGGGAACTATGTCGTATTATCAAATATTTATGCAAATGCTGGGAGATGGAATGATGTTGATCATGTGAGGAAATTGATGGTTGATCATGGAGTGAGGAAGCTGCCTGGTTGTAGTTGGATTGAGGTTGGGAACTCCATTCACGCCTTTACAATTGAAAACACATGGAACGAAGATATGAATCAGCAAATAAACAAAATACTGTCAGATTTGGCAGCTGTGATGATCGAAGAAAGGTATGCCCCTCAGACAAACACGGTCAGTTTTGCTTGAAGTTGGAAATGGAGCACGGAAAGTTTCAGTTTATACCGGTGAGGAGATGTGAGCACAAAACTCAGTTTTTAGATAAAGATGGGCAGAATGCAAGGAACAGTATTGAGACTCCAAAATGATGGAGCTATGATGCTTATTATCCATGTGGAGAACACATAATCTGTGACGAGATTAAACAGAATAATTTTATGAAGCAATAAAATTAGATTCATAGCCAATGGCTCAGACCCATTTGGCACTTACGCTTTCCCCTTTTCCCTTTCCCCTCTTACCATTCCTCTGTCTCTCTCCTAATTCCAGATGCATCACTTGTGAAGATAAAGGAGTTCTCGGTCCCCTTCCTACCCCCTTCCTTCTTTACTGACTCCTCTTCATTTGACACTTTAGATACTTAAAGTCCCTAGATTACCTCATATTCTATTTTCTCAATTTTCCACACGTTTTGTTTCCAATTGTCGAAGTCTTCTTAGACTCTCTTGACCCAAATTTTCCAAGCTGCATTACATGAAGCAGGCCACCCTTGACTTCCCATTCAGATGCTCATATGGTGATACAGAGACTAGAGGTGGGTGTACATGATCCAGTTTCAAGTTGTAGTATTCTTTGATGCTTGAATTATCTAGGGTTCTTGTTCAGATGCAGTGACTGGAGATTTTTTTTTTTTTTTTTTTTTTTTTTTTTTTTTTAAACCAAATTTTCTGTTTTCCCATTTGTTTCATTCTTGAATAATTTAGGATTTTAGTTTTGTTTCTTAAATTTGTTGTTGTATTGGGTGACTTCCCATTATTTGACCAGAACTTCCATGCCTTCTCTGTTGTCTTTTCTCAAACCCATTGTCCACAATTAAAGTTTGATTGGATAGTCTTTTTCAAATGGTGTCTTTCATTCATGGGAGCAGGATTTCAATGTCTTCAACTATGGATCAATAAGAGATCTCAAGGAATACGAAGGTCATTAAAGATAATCATTTGTTACCATGTGTTGATCAGAACATAGCAGAACTGGTAAGCTTCATTCATGCAATTGAGTTTTTCCCACTGGATACTCCAAATCAGCCAAGTAAATTTATTTCAGTTTGATGTTGTTCTTATGAAATGTTCTGCAACCCCCCCCCCCTTTTTTTTCCTTTTGTATCCTACTCCAAATATTAAGAAAAATTGATCTCTGAGCTCAGTTTGTTCACTTTTTAGCTGTTTTCCCCCCTTGTAAACTTAATAAGAACACTTATAACTGATAAATATTCTTGCTTGATATGATTGTGCTTTATTTAGAAAAAAAATGAGCATTAAACATAATTTATACTCCCCTTGATGTTCTAGTGTTAGAATGGTCACATGTAAACTCTTATTGCCATATGCTTCAAATGGTGTAGCAAACTATGCAATAAATTTATATACCTTCTCCCCACATCCACTTCC
>NC_056564.1:9187938-9250306 GCF_013358625.1 Macadamia integrifolia | reverse complement strand
AAAGGAAAAAGAGCCACCAATGGATAAATAAACTGTCGTGTCTACAATATTATTTCGGGGAGAGTTTTCTGTCCAGAAGGACCCCTGCGCCAGACAAAGGGTGCTCGGAATATAGTAACATCCTCTTCTCTGACAACTCTGTTCAAAGTGATTTAGGATTTGAACATCTTTCTCATGCTAGTCGGGACACCCCTCCCCTCTTGCTATATATTTTGTCATTAGATGTGATGTGCTATAGTGCTTGGACCTGCAATCTGACAAGTATATTCTCTCTAAACCAACCAGAGTTTTAAGTGGTCACGGTTTTATGCTATTCTTGATGATCATTCTCACAATTTTATGTCAGTGCATCTGTGTATTGAATTGGTTACACTATTTTTATGTTTATAATTCGATGGAAATTTATCATTCTGACTTGTTTTACGTACTTATGGGAAAGGTATACTGCAATATGGAAAAAGAGGTTAATGCCTTCTAAGGTCTCATTTTGGTGGTCTGCTGGTGAGCAAAGCTCCTCCCATATACGAGGAAAGGGTGAAAGAGGATCACTATGCTGCTCTTGATGGTATCAAACCGATCTTGTGGTCTATCTAGGTTTCGATAAATCCAATCAATAGGGAGGCAGTTATAAAGCAAAACTCCAATGCCCCCTCAGGCTCCATCACCAACGAAATTTTCTTCATAAATAAAGTTAGAACTCTCTCTCTCTCTCTCTCTCTCTCTGTGTGAGAGAGAGAGTGAAGAAGATTAGAATTTGGCTCGTCTCCAATTCATCTTTCACTCTACGAATGGGACGTGTGTACATTATAGGGTTATTCAAACTCACTTTAACCTTTTGACTCCTCCACCCAACAACTCCATTCTCGGATTAAACCCATTTTTTTGGAATTCATACTCATCCCTTCATCGCCTCTAAACCTGTGACCTTAGAAACATCAGAAGCTTTTTCACGTGCAAGGATTGGTCTTGAATCAAGACAAGCCATATTTTTCGATTTTTCAATGTTCCCAAACCCATCTGCAGTTGCTTCTACTGACTCTTCGGAATACTTATCCGAGTTACTCTTCCCTTTGGAATTTGCGGTACTTTGTTCTTTCATCTTTCTAGGAGAAGTTATATTTCACCTTTGGATACTCTTTTTTTTCTCCTCACCTCTTGGCCCCTCCACTCTTCCTCCCCCCATTGTTTGAAGTCCACCACCACCCTTACAAGTCCCATCCAACCACAATAAAAGCAGAAAATCTCTTCATTCAAGGTTAAGAGAAGTCCAAATAATTATTTTTTTAGCAATTTTTAGGGAAAATCCAAATTTCAAAGCTGAATATTCCATCTTTTCTTTAGCCCAAAATTAAAATATTAAAATTTTCAAATATTTAGGTTAAAATAGCATTCCTTCACAAGATGATATTTCATGCGGATCTAATTGAATAACCAACTCTCTCAATATTGTAATTGGGCACGCATCAACCTATAACAAAAGAACCAAGTTCTACTCATCAAATGGTTGCACCAATCATTCAGTTCTCCCTGCCTGCTGTTTCATGCTTATAGCTTGTAATATTAGACCAAATCAGAAGCCGAACCAAAGGGAGCCAAAACACCACTTATTTTCTGCTTACAGTTTCTCCCCGGTTTAGCCAAATTGTATCCTCAAAACCAGAAAAACTCAGAACTGGACCTGAGGTTTTCCCAATTCAACCTCTATCCATTTCTAACAACGAAGGTCATTACTACTCCACAAGGACCATAAAGCATTCTTATCAATTTGCGAATGATTCAGTGTACGCCCATCCTAATTACGTACAGAGGGTAAACGTCTCAAAATCCAGTAAGGAGTAAGGACTGTATCTTCTAAGATTTTGAACATGACTTCTGCTATTGCATGTTTGAAACACGCAAAATCTGAACAAAACCAAAACCAAATGAAACTACTTCATTTTGAGTGACTTTCGAACAAGGTGCAACTCATATATAGGTAGAAAAAGAATGGCAAGGAAAGCTTTGAAAATGTTGAAACACAGCCTCAAATTATGCTACTTGTTCTTCAGTATTCCCACATAAGGGAAAACCGAAATGGGATTATGCTTGCAATTAATGGAGTTTGTAACATTTTAAACTTTATCCATGGAAAAAATGAGCACAATAGCAGGGGTAACATTATTTCACTCCAGGCAAGTTCAATGAATGCCCAGACAATCCCCAATAATTGGTTATATATTGTTCTTCTAGCCCATCAATCTACTTCCCTTCTAAAGAATTTCTTGGCCTGTCAAGGAGATTAAACAGAAAATCAGCAAGATGGATTCAAAACACACAGGCAAACAATTTGAACAATGCCATTATTTGTTCAAAGCAAGAGGATAAAAGAAAAAGGTGATGCCTCTGCCAAATTAGAGAAAGGTTAACTCTTTGAAAGGTGGGAAGCAAAGCGGTGGTGCATCTGCGGATTTAGAATAACCTTAAATCTAGCGTATGGTCAGGTTACTCTTACCCTGTCATGAAATTTGTTAATCTGTTTTATTATAGATCGCATCAAATTGCAACTGAGAGAGAGAGAGAGAGAGAGAGAGAGAGAGAGATGAAATGTAAAAGCCAAGTTTCAAAATTTATACCTGCTCCAATGTCAGAAACATGATCACGTTCCAAGATCCTAGACGACCAAAATTTGGGATGAAACCCTTGTAAAAAGCCAAAGGCCCCTGAAACATAATATGACATCAGTTGTTTCCTTTCTTGCTTAAATGCAGCTAAAGATATTCAAACAATTAATAGCAGATTTTCCCTCAACATCAAAATTATAGCCAATTCCAATTAACTTAGATCCCATCTCAGCACTATAGTAAAAATGCAAACGAAAAGGCACAACTGGAGCCAGCAATGGTAGAGAATAATGGAATGTTATTCAAACCAAGGTTAAAATTTCAGATTTTGGTGGAATTTTGACCCCTGCTGAAACCAATATATTTTAGTAAATTTTGGAAATTTTGAGTCATTTTGTTTACCCCCAGTCAAAACTGAAATTTCGAACCATGATTCAAGCATGATTTTCTTAATCCACCTTAAACAGATGAAAGCATTTTAATGCCATCCCAACCCATAAAAATAATAGGGAACAAGGTTGAATACTCAGAAACAAACCCATATCATGCGTACGGATGCTTAGAGGGAATTAAATTTTGGTCTGGATCAGTCAAGATCTCTGTATTTTCTTACATGAACACCGATTTCAATGAAAACATCAAAAAGTGGTTCTTTTTTACAATCTCAGTCCCTACTAAAACCAAACTATTTTGGAGAGAGTCAACAAAATGTATTAACATCAGATTGCATGGATTCTTTAGATGAAAGGTGATATAGGGATGGTGAACCTCCCAGCCACCCAAAACAAACCTTCCATTACCTGGTTTACTAGTATGGACTATGGAGTACCAAGAGCTCATAAATATTAGGAAAGGCCAACCTCCACAAGCAAAATATATGTACAATAAGGTAAGCCTTTACCAAAAAAAGTAGGGAAAACAATCAATGCAATCCAGAGCTATGTAAATACATGCGGATACATAATAAGGTACGAGAAGATGTACAAGTCCGAACTTCAAATCTTACATCCATTTCAAATGACTTAATTTCATTTCAAGTACAAACAAACAAATGTTCACAAAGAACAATGCAATCATTTGGCTTCACTTTGTCCCAGATTTTATATATTTATATGTTCATCAGTTGAACCAGAAGTAGTACAAGTATCTATTTCAAGAGTCGAGTCATTTCATGTGGGATATTGGTCACTCAATATGGGATCACAAGGTGATGCAGATAAATTCACTGGCTTAAACTATAGCAAGAAAAGGACCAACCCAGCCACCCCAAACAAGCCAAGCCTGGCTAATGCTGGCCCAAGCAGTCCACCTCTTGGGAGGACAGTTGTGGACAGCTTGTAGAGCCCCAAAGTCTTCACCAACCAGCACCTCAAAAGTCCTCCCAATCAGCCTCCAAAGTCTCTACTAAAGTCAATAAGGGAGGCTTAGCTTATCTACAATTAGCCTATAAATACCCTCAATTGTAAGCTTGTAAGACAAACTGGAAATGAATGAAAACCCTTGAGGTGTTTGCTTGCAAATCTGTTGTCTGAGAGAGACTGAGAGATCAGAAGAGAGAGCTGAGGGTGAGAGACCCAGGCTGAGAGAGCCACCCCTATCCCCTCCATCCCCATCCTCTCCTATCCACAACTTATCTTTTTTTTTTTTGTTGTTTTCCCTATAGCTTATGTTAGTCTAGCTTTGTTTGGGGATTGTTACTAACATTTGAAGGCTAGCATCAAGCCTGATTTTATATTTTCCATATCTAGTATTCAGGAATTGTTATCTATTGTAAGGGTCTATCATGGGGAATTTCTAAATCTTGTTGTATCTGAATACTGGGGAGCTATTTCATTATATTTTGCTGGATTTTACATATCCTGTAATCAGTCCTACTATTGTTGTTCTGTGATCCTGTCTGGGATTAAGTCCCTTGTGACTTGACTCTACATTAACTTGGTATTAGAGCTATGGATGACGAAAGCTCCAATCAAATTACTATGGAGGATGTGATGAAGGCCATTCGGCAGATTTCTGAGAGGATGGACAGGATTGAGATGATACAAGAGGCTACTGCTGCTCAATCTATAGCCCAGCCAACTATGGGGTTTGCCCCTAATAATCCTCGCCGAGTTTTACCTCCAGCCCGAAGGAATGTTCCAGCACGTACACATCATGTGGATGAAGAAATAGATGAGAATGAAAGAAACCAGCCACACTATGATGATATACACAAGGTAAAGTTGGAATTGAAGGAGTACAATGGGAAGCATGATCCCATCTAATGCAGGAGTAGATTACAAGTAACTAACTCCGCAGTTTATAACCCCAAACAATACAAATAGGAGTAAGAAACAAATAAATAATACCATCAAATAAATCACTAAGGATACAATACCCATATAGGAGCAAAACCAGCCCAAAACCTAACCCGATAGGAGAGAGAAAGATCTGTTATAGAGCTGGAGAGAGAGAGGTGCGGCCAGGGCTGTAGGAGTCAGATTGAGTTGCACTCTTGGGCGTAGATAGTCCCTAGGGAGGGTACAAAAACCCCCAAAGTTGAGAGGATTCTGACGGCTGGTTGTGAAGTTACAAGCTTTCTTGATTTTCTGACCTAGGAGAGAAAACTGAGAAGAACCTTCAAAAACAGCAATTGAATGCTTCCAACAGTGACTAAGTAAGGATCGTGGGACCCTTATGAGGCCTAGAATACCTTGATTGAAGACCCGGCTGAACAAAGTACAGAAGAGAGAAAGAGAGGAGATCGATCTCTCTCCTATTCCCACTAGGATTGCTGATAGGTTCTGATTTTTGGAGACTTTTATCAAAATCTGAACTATACCTCTTGAATGTTACAGCAAATAAAATAAAAAAGAAGAATAAAACAGATGGGCGGTTAAGAAGAGTGAAAGAGAATAAAGGAAGTTGCTATCTCAGCCTGGGCTTCTCCCCCATAGCTATCTCAGCTGCTCTAAGTATTTAGTTGCAAACTTTTTTTCATAAATGCAAACTTTCTTTCATTCAAATCTGTCCAATAATGGTACATATGCCTCTCTATTTATAGAGGGGAAGTTTACAATCATACTAATACTAGGAACTAGTTTCCCAATAGGACTAGACACTCCTACTACAACTAGGATTCAAAATAGGACTAAGACTTGACTTTATGACTCCAACATGGAGTAGGACTAACTAACTAATAGTCCATATAGAACTTTACAACCAACTAATGGTCTAATGGGCCTGTATTGAATTAAATAACAACTAATTAAACTAATTAAACTAATGAACAAAATCCCGTTTTCCTACATTCTACCCATATTTTAGGTCTATTAAAGTCGTCCATTTCAAAGAAAACTCATGGGATCAAAGGCCCAACACATACATAACACAACCCAAGGCTTATTTGCAATAAAATAAGCCCAAATGACTTATCTACATCAACTCGCCCTCTCTTAGAAAAAATTCGTCCTCGAATTTTGTAGAGTATGAGGGTGATTATATCATGGTGCACGTCCCTCTTCAAGCCATAGAAAAATTCAGGTAGCTCTTTGATGATAAAGATGTAGTCTAGAATGTGAGGAACTCGATCTTCAAGATACTTTAATGGGATGACAAACTCCACATGCTCAACTTCAAGATCTTTGGATGTATCCATAGGGTCGTCTACATATGCACCTTTGATCTCTTCTAACTTCAATGCAACATAAAGCTCTTTTAGTTCATCTACCTGGTGGTTCTCAATTGGTTCCGTTGATGGTTCAAACACAACTTCATTCTTGAACCCCTTAGGATCTTCTTCTTGGTTGTTCACAATTATCAGAGTTGTTGTAGTGTCAAGTTCCTCAGTCTCAACCTCATTGTTCAATGTGGCAACCTTGTTGCTTTCGACTTCTTCCACCTGAGTCTCGTTGATGGGAACATCAATGACTAGTTCTTCCTTAACAATAGGAATGGCTGAAAAATTTTTAACACTAACCTCAACTTTTGACTCTAGTTCACTGGTCAGAGGTGTCTTCTCTTGTTGCTCCTTTGCAATAGACACTGATAATTCCTTCATGCTCTTGTTAATTGTGGGTGGCTTTTGGACATCTGGTGGAAGGAAGTACCTGCTTCGTTCATGCTCAGATAGGTACATGCCTGCCAACTCATACTGCATCTCATCCCACGTTCTAGGTTTACATTCTTGAGCTTGAAGTTGCCTTTCACGGACTCTCCATTGCATTCGAACACAATCACTCATCTGGGAACGTGTATATTGGCGTTTTTGTGTCTCTGTTAAGTTGTAGTTGTCAAAGTACATATCTAATCCACGCATCTATTCAAGGAATTCCCCATGAAAATAACGTGGTTGATCATTAGATTGGGCAACAGTGGATGTATTATGATGGAAATCCTGTGGAGGGAAGAGCATTCTTTGAAAATATACAGTGAGGTATTGTGTCACTAACTCGTACTTCATCTCTTCCCAAGTCCTAGGCTCATGTCCTCGAACGCGGAGTCGCTTTTCATGGACTCTCCACCAATCTCTAGCATGACCAATCAACCGGAAACAAACAACTTGAAGCTTTTCTGTTTCTGTCAAGTTATAATAATCAAAATATTTCTCCAGAGAATCTAACCAATCAAGGATGTAGAATGAATCCCTTTGTCCAGCGAAATAACGAACTGATGGCACCATCTTCAGTTAGGCTCTGATAGATGGTTTGGAGCTTTCTTCAACCGTAGCTCTGATACTACTTAATGCAGGAGTAGATTACAAGTAACTAACTCCGCAGTTTATAACCCCAAACAATACAAATAGGAGTAAGAAACAAAGAAATAATACCATCAAATAAATCCCTAAGGATACAATACCCATATAGGAGCAAAACCAGCCCAAAACCTAACCCGATAGGAGAGAGAAAGATCTGTTATAGAGCTGGAGAGAGAGAGGTGCGGCCAGGGCTGTAGGAGTCAGATTGAGTTGCACTCTTGGGTGTAGATAGTCCCTAGGGAGGGTACAAAAACCCCCAAAGTTGAGAGGATTCTGACGGCTGGTTGTGAAGTTACAAGCTTTCTTGATTTTCTGACCTAGAAGAGAAAACTGAGAAGAACCTTCAAAAAACAGCAGCTGAATGTTCATTAGTGACTAGGTAAGGATCGTGGGACCCTTATGAGGCCTGGAATACCCTGATTGAAGACCTGGCAAAACAGAGTGCAGAAGAGAGAAAGAGAGGAGATCGATCTCTCTCCTATTCCCCCACTAGGATTGCTGATAGGTTCTGATTTTTGGAGACTTTTATCAAAATTTGAACTATACCTCTTGAATGTTACGGCAAATAAAATAAAAAAGAAGAATAAAATAGATGGGGGGTTGAGAAGGGTGAAAGAGAATAAAGGAAGTGGTTATCTCAGCCTGGGCTTCTCACCAC
The DNA here is from genome assembly GCF_013358625.1 of Macadamia integrifolia. Taxonomy (NCBI): domain Eukaryota; kingdom Viridiplantae; phylum Streptophyta; class Magnoliopsida; order Proteales; family Proteaceae; genus Macadamia; species Macadamia integrifolia. Next base: position 9,242,313 of record NC_056564.1, on the reverse strand, counting down.
AGCTATCTCAGCTACTCTAAGTATTTAGTTGCAAACTTTCTTTCATAAATGCAAACTTTCTTTCATTCAAATCTGTCCAATAATGGTACATATGCCTCTCTATTTATGGAGGGGAAGTTTACAATCATACTAATACTAGGAGCTAGTTTTCCAATAGGACTAGACACTCCTGCTACAACTAGGAGCTAGTTTCCCAATAGGACTAGACACTCCTGCTACAACTAGGAATTCAAAATAGGACTAGGACTTGACTTTATGACTCCAACATGGAGTAGGACTAACTAACTAATAGTCCATATAGGACTTTACAACCAACTAATGGCCTAATGGGCCTTTATTGAATTAAATAATAACTAATTAAACTAATGAACAAAATCCCGTTTTTCTACCTTCTACCCATATTTTAGGCCTATTAAAGTGGTCTATTTCAATGAAAACCCATGGGATCAAAGGCCCAACACATACATAACACAACCCAAGGTTTATTTGCAATAAAATAAGCCCAAGTGACTTATCTACATCACCATCTTTTTCCAAGATTGGCTGAATGCACTTGATGACTACTTCAAGTGGTTCCGTTTAACTGAAGAACGGAAGATGCAACTCGCAAGCACCAAGCTCACTGGAGGACCTAGGGAGTGGTGGAGATCCGAAGAGAATAGACTCATCCGGTGATGAAGAGAGCCATGCACTTGGGAGGAGATGAAGGTGTTACTTAAGGAGAGGTATCTTCCTGCAGCCTATCGGCTACGTCTCTATGACCAGCTCAACACCCTTAGGCAAGGTAACATGGCTATAGAAGAATATATTGATAGATTCAATGACTTACTCTCACTTACAGGTGCGGATGATGAGGATGAAGGATTGCTTATGTCCCGATTTAAATTGGGCTTAAGACATGACATCAAAGACAAGATTGGTGTGACCGATCTTCGGACCTTAAATGATTGCTTTGAAAAGTCTATAGATGCAGAGGACTTGATCAAATCAGCTCCTAGAAGATATAATCAGTCCACTGAGGTGAAGAGATCTTTTGCTCCTAACAGGCCTAGGCCTAATGGACTACCCCCTACCCAAGCTCCACCAATTACACAAGATAAGGGTAAGGCCCCTATGGTTAACAAGGAGGGCAACAAGTGTTACCATTGCAACAAGCATGGCCATTTTGCTAAATTCTGCCTGCAACGTGGTAAAGCCAACTCAGTAATTTCAGCTATTGAATCCAATCCGGAGATGCTTGTTTGTGAGTCCCAATTGGATGATGACTGGGCATTTAATGCCGCCCTTGAAGGCGAGGACATGGACGACACCCTAGATCATGACTATATCTAAAATAACCATAAAGTGAACGTCATGACAAGAATCCTAGTCGCTGAAACAAAAGGGGAAGATTGGCGTCGCCATTGTGTATTCTACACCATAATGACTAGCCGATCATCTACGGCACAAGTGATCGTGGACAGTGGGAGTTGTGTGAACTTGGTATCTCAAGCGTTCGTCATTAATGGCCAACTAAAGCCTGAACCACACCCTCAACCTTATAAGGTATCTTTACTTAATAATGATACCCTAGAGGTTAATCAACATTGTTCTGTGTCACTGAAAATTTCAGGATATGAAGAGGACGTGTGATGTGACGTCATCCCAATGGTGTTGACGGACGTATTGCTTGGGCAACCTTGGATGTATGACAACAATGTCTTGGTGGGAGGTACCAAGAACCAGTGCTTCTTTGACTTCAAAGGGAAGCCCTTGATATTGAATCCACTCAATGTACCCTTGATGAAACCAAAGCTTAGAGCTGCTCAAGTGAAGAGGCAACAGATACTGAAGTTTGTATCCAAACCACCAGAGTCTAAGGAGACTCCCCCAAGCAAAGACACGGCGAAATGGTGCTACTACAAGCAAAAGGCAGCCATCAGAAAGAAAGCTACTAGCTCTACCACATCGGGAACTCCTAGCAACAAGTGAAGAAACATAACTTCTTTTAGCACTAGTGACTAAAGAAATTGTGCCTGTAAAAGATACTAACTTTCCTAAACCTATAAAGGAAATTCTCTCTGATTTTTCAGATCCAGTGCCAGACGATTTACCCGATGAGCTACCTCTGATGAGAGATATACAGCACGCTATTGATCTCGTGCCCAGGACTATACTCCCAAACCTACCCACTGACCATCTCAGCCCTACTGAGCATGCCGAGCTCAAGAGATAAGTGGATGATCTACTTCAAAAGGGATTTATTGTCGAGAGTATGAGTCCATGTGATGTACCAGCTTTATTGACTTCAAAGAAGAATGGATCGTGGAGGATGTCCATTGACAGTAGAGCCATCAACAAAATCACTGTCAAGTACAGATTTCCAATACTAAGCCTTGACGATATGTTGGACATGTTGTCCGGAGCCACTACCTTCTCCAAGATCAACCTAAAGAGTGGTTATCATCAGATTCGCATCCGCCCTGGTGATGAATGGAAGACAGCTTTCAAAACAAATGATGGATTGTATGAATGGAAGGTCATGCCTTTCGGTCTTAGAAATGCCCCGAGTACTTTCATGAGGATGATGACACAAGTACTCCGACCATTTGTCGGTAAGTTTCTGGTGGTCTATTTTGATGACATTTTGATATATAGCCATACACAAGATGAACATCTTGATCATTTGAGGCGTGTAATGAGGGTGCTACGAGGTGAAAAGCTCTACATCAACCTGAAGAAATGCCCATTCATGTTCCCTAAGGTGGTCTTCCTTGGCTTTATCGTATCTTCGCAAGGGGTCAAAGCTGATCCAGAGAAGATAAGGAGCGTCATAGAATGGCCAGTACCACAAACTCTGACAGATGTTCGCAGTTTCTACCGGCGATTCGTTCGGAATTTCAGCACAATCATGGCACCATGGTTTTTAAGGCGGTAAGGCGACAGAGGTGTTTGAGGGTCTTTCGGAGCACCTTAGTGATAAGGCGGGCATAAAACGTCGCCTTATTGACTAAAGCGTTCCTGTGTAATTTTTTTATAAAACCAATCTATTTGGCTCAAATCCTAGTTGAATCCTATTACTTATATGTTAAATAAATATTAAAGGTTCATATTCATACCAATGTAAGATATTCATCAAGAAAACAAATCAATAAAGTGAATAAACTAAGTTCATCTTCATCAATTATCGATCATAATAACATATTAACATATAATATAAATACATAATTATGAAACAAAATTATAAATATAAAGAAAGAAGACATAAAAAATATAAGTATTTATTATACTTACCTCTATGATGCCAAAATGAGTGCCTAAGCCCTAAGGCCATCCACTATATTTGTACTCCTGTCAAAGAAGAATGAAGCTCACCGTTGCCAAAGCAAAATGGTCGCCTGGAGCAGTGGTTCTTCCTTGTTCCTTGATTCCTTCTTAAAGCCCTATCTTAAAACCCTTGATAAAATCCAAACCCTGTTTGTGAATCATGTTTTTGTTTTGTTTGTTTTGGTTATTTTTGGTGGAGTAAAGCTAATCCCATACATCTCAAGTGTTAACAAAACCATACACCTACCGATAAAAAATCTATATTTGGAATCTTCATCAAGTAATTTTAAAATATGTATAAAAAAAAAAAAACCCATAAGGCGCCACTTCACATAAGGCGGAGCACTGCCTTACCATCTCTAGACCGCATCAGCGCCAAGGTGCTAGTAAGGCGACGCCTTAACAACGCCTTAAAAACTATGCATGGCACCCATAATTGAGTACATGAAAGGGGGCAAGAATACTTTCCAGTGGACACCGGCTGCCACTAAGGCTTTCAATTTGATTAAAAGGAAGATGACGGAAGCACCCGTACTTCGCCTCCCCAATTTTGATCTCATATTTGAGGTGGCCACCGACACATCCCATGTGGGGATCGGTGGAGTGTTGATGCAAGCAGGACACCCTATTGCCTTTTACAGTGAAAAGCTTAATGATGCCAAAAGAAGGTATTCCACCTATGACTTGGAACTTTACGCTGTGATACAAATCTTGAAGCATTGGAGGCACTACCTCATCGGCAAGGAGTTTATCCTTTATTCGGACCATAAAGCCCTCAAGTACCTATACTCTCAAAGGTCTATTAGCAATTGCCATGCTACATGGATTGCCTACCTCCAAGAGTTTATTTTTTCCTTAAAGTACAAAGCTGAAAAAGAGAACCAAGTAGCCAATGCATCGAGCAGAAAAGTACTGTTGATGAACACTTTTGCTGCCTACAGCAGCGGCCTTGCACACATAAAAGATGAGTATTTACTTGATGCTGATTTTTCTAAAATCTTTGAAAATTTACAGCAAGGTAGTAGTAATGCAAAATGCTCATTGGAAGATGGATATCTTTTCCGGGGGAACGCGTCTGTGCATCCCTGGTACATCCATGAGGCAATTCCTAGTACGAGAACTACATGGAGGAGGGATGGGAGGACACTTTGGAAAAGATAAGACGCAATCTCTAGTTGCTGATTTGTACTATTGGCCACGTCTACAGAAGGACATTCAGCACGTGATCCAAAGGTGCCGCGTATGTCAACTTGCCAAAGCAGATAAGAAAAATACGGGTCTCTACACACCATTACCCATACCACATGCACCTTGGCTGCATATTAGCATGGACATTGTCCTCGGCTTACCACCAACACGTGAGATACACGACTCCATATTTGTGGAGGTGGACAGGTTTTCAAAGATGGCTCACTTTATACCTTGTCGAAAGACATTTAATGCAAGCCACATTGCCAAGATTTTTTTCAAAGAGGTCGTACGTGTCCATGGGCTGCCCGAATCCATAGTCTTTGATCGTGATGTGGAGTTTGTTAGCTACTTCTAGAAGACTCTATCGATGAAGATGAACACGAAGTTAAAATTCTCTACAGCCTTCCATCCACAGACAGACGATCAGACGGAAGTGGTGAATCGAAGCCTCAGTAATCTTCTTTGATGTCTTGTTCGTGATCATGAAAAGACATGGTCCTCAGTGCTTGATATTGCCGATTTTGCGTACAATAGCTCTGTCAACCATACTACCGGACGTACGCCTTTTGAGATAGTGCTCGGTCTTCAACCTCGAAGACACGTGGATTTGGTACCACTACCCCCTCATACACGAGTTAGCATTAGGCAGATGAGTTCTTGAGGCACATTATAGAGGTAAACACAGATGTTTGGCGCCGTATTGCTATTAGCAATGAAGGCTATCAAGATATTGCCAATCAACCCCGCCGTAACGTGGAATATTAACCGGGTGATATGGTAATGGTCCGAATCACTCCTGAACGATTTCCTCTAGGTACCAACCACAAATTACACTCTTGGAAAATGGGACCATACAAAGTACTGAAGCGTATTGGTCCAAATGCTTATATGTTGGAGTTGCCATTGGATATGAAAATAAACAATGTTTTTAATGTGGCTGACCTCACACTTTATGTGGGTCATCATATTGATGAGGGTGATATTGAGCACACATTACGGCTCCCTCAGTTCATAACCCCTACTGACGATAAAATTGAAGATGTGTTGGACAACAAGTTTACTACTATGCGAGCTGGTAAGGGTTACTACTCGTTCCTTGTCAAATGGAAGGGCCAACCTATCAAGGACAGCACGTGGATCCACGCCAACGACTTCAAGCGTCTTGATCCGGATCTGTATGAGCATTATATGTCATTCCTCCATTCATCGGAGATTAATGATTTTAAGAGGGGGAGCTGATGCAGATAAATTCACTGGCTTAAAATATAGCAAGAAAATGACCAACCCAACCACCCCAAACAAGCCAAGCCTGGCTAATGCTGGCCCAAGCAGTCCACCTCTTGGGAGGACAGTTGTGGACAGCTTGTAGAGCCCCAAAGTCTTCACCAACCAGCACCTCAAAAGTCCTCCCAATCAGCCTCCAAAGTCTCTACTAAAGTCAATATGGGAGGCTTAGCTTATCTACAATTAGCCTATAAATACCCTCAATTGTAAGCTTGTAAGACAAACTGGAAATGAATGAAAACCCTTGAGGTGTTTGCTTGCAAACCTGCTGTCTGAGAGAGACTGAGAGATCAGCTGAGAGAGCTGAGGGTGAGAGACCCCGGCTGAGAGAGCCACCCCTATCCCTTCCATCCCCATCCTCTCCTATCCACAACTTATCTTCCTTTCTGTTGCTTTCCCTATAGCTTATGTTAGTCTAGCTTTGTTTGGGGATTGTTACTAACATTTGAAGGCTAGCATCAAGCCTGATATTATATTTTCCATATCTAGTATTCAGGAATTGTTATCTATTGTAAGGGTTGGGGAATTTCTAAATCTTGTTGTATCTGACTATTGGGGAGCTGTTTCATTATATTTTGCTGGATTTTACATATCCTGTAATCAGTCCAACTATTGTTGTTCTGTGATCCTGCCTGAGGTTAAGTCCCTTGTGACTTGACTCTACATTACAAGGATCCACCACAAACAGGTGGATCGAGCAGTCAACACTTTATATGAGACACAATCTATGCGCCCCGTACAATTACTAAAAATAGAAAAATATGCTTTCCTTTTTTCTACGTAAAATGTAAAGTAACAAATATGAGATTTCTAACGATTAAATTCTCCAGTCATAAATTGGATGATAACAATTGTATTTTTTCAGTTGTTCATGCACTAAAACTGATGTTAGAGGATAATCATTTCAAATGGTAATTTATCTCGAAACATGCTTAAAGGAAGACAGGTAGGGAAAATGAACATACATCGTTTTTCAAAGTCTTAACGAAACAGTCAATTGTACTTTTGTAGGTTGGATCTCCCATCATTCTTGACTTCACCTGCAATAAAACCAACAAAAATAATGAGTATTGTCTTATAACTTCTTTCATAATGGGAGAAGAAAGTAAACAAGCTATGTAACTGCTTGACTACCACAGAAGGGAAACCAAATAATCCAAACTAAAACAAGAACCACATCTCAAGCCAAAAAGAGTTCATCACATTAAAAAAGAATATTTGAAAACACAAGAGGGAAGATTCTCTCAGCAGACCAAGAGCAAGACTTGACTTTAGGCTTACGGAAAAAGGCGAAAACTCTTGGATTCTTTCTAGCGCCTACCGAACTAGCTTTAGCCGAAAGAACCACTTACAAAAATGAAAAACAGAAGGATGGCAAGCCTGTCTGTAAGAAAAGAACTAATAGACACTGTGATGAATTAATCCTCCGATCAAACTCCCAAAAAAGGTGATCCACAAAATAAGTCTTAATTTGGGTCTATTGACCCCATCCCGCATCAACAGCCAACATTTAACTTGGCAATCAGTAGGACAAGCATCATCTTTGATGGTGGCCAGTTACATTATTAGTCCCTTTGGCAAGTGATAAGAGTATATGGAGGTTAACCCATGTTGATTGAATTTGGTTTCAATCTGTCTTTCACGGTTACAAGCTGGTAATTTCAGGACGAAAATAAAAGACACCTACTTTAGAACTGGTTCAATTAACCATAAGACCAAAACAGACACACCCCACCAAAAAATATATATATATATATATATTTTTTTTTTTCCATATTTCGCAAGTTCTCAGTTTCACCAGTGAAATAAGTACCAACAAGGGGGAAAAAACTCGTTGCAGATGAAGTAATGAGACCCTCCTTCTTAAAACATTTTATTAAAATGTTTTTCAAATAATATAATCAATCAAAGTCTGCAACCTTTTTTTTTTTTTTGAGGGGAACAATTTGTAACTGTTATTTATAAAGTAATTCAGTTTGACCGTCAAACAAATAAGGAATGGCAGAGAAGGGGAGCTGATGCGGAATTGCAGATCCAGATTTCGAAAACCAGGGTCAGTTTGCTAATGGGCCTACCCAGATGCACAATAGTCAATAGTAGGAAAACAATGACAATTTTGTAATACATGGGGATGGCACTTTGGTAATTTAAACAGAATCTTAAAGGTAAGTTGGGAAACACTAAAATGGATATAAAGGGAATATAAATTAAGGATAGAGTCCTATCTCGGAACCAAAGTTAAGACAAGGGACATAAGGGAATAAAGGAAGATGGGAGGGGGTATTAAAGCAAAATGGGAAATAAACAAAGCAACAAATTGAGGGGAAAAAGACCACCGTCTTCTATATCGAGCAAGAGGCGGAAATCTCACAGAACAGACCCGGTTCGAAAGTAGGAATGTAGAATCTCAGTCGGTTGAGTTTCTTTCAACCTGAGACTTCAGGTAAGTCTTTGTAACACTCGGGCCTCTTAAAATCATCCAAGCACACCCAACAGCTCATGAAAAAGAGAGTTTAATTTTCTGCAATTGTTCTTGGTGACAGACATGAAACCAGAACTGAAGTTGAGTTAGAAGTTCCAGTCAAGAAGACGGTTGGGTCTCAGATTTGGCAAGCAGGGTCGCCCTATTGGTACTGATTCAGGTCCTAGAATTGAGATGGTACGATGAAGAATCGAGAGGGATCCATGCCTCTCTTACTGGACTACGATGCTCGCAGAAACAGGGAAGAAAATAAAGAAGAAGAAGCAGAGGGAGAGGGATCACACAAGAAGAAGGGGAGGGGAGGAGGAAGCTCGCACAATTCCAAAGCCACACAGGTTCTCAAACCACAACTCAACTATTCCATTCTATTCAATCTGCCCCAATGAATTGGGTTACAAGCATATTTATAAAAACGAAATAAAAAGCTTCCGAATTGAAGTCTAAAACTGATATAGAAATAAAATCTCCTAATTATCTAACCCAACCTAAGTGGAATCAAACTCTAAAATTAAAAATGGAATGAAGCTCTAGCCTAACTGAAAGATTGCAAGATAAATCTAAATAAGTAAATAAATGAACTACTAATAATCAACTAGACCAAAGACCCAAATTTGGACCAGGTTCATAATCTAAGTTCCCAAACAGATTCGGGTCAATCCATGGAAGCACGCCTGCATCAGGAGCTTTCATTTAAAAGACAACATCAAATGGTCTAACCCAAGTTAAGATAAATATTTTTGTCAAATGAATTTCAAGAAAAACAGATCACCCAACACTATTAAACTTCATAAACTATGGAACAAGAAGATGATCAAAGATGACTTACCACGTCAACTGGGGAGCCAATACAGACAGCAAAAAATCCTGCCCCCAAACCAGATAGAATATGAGTAAAAACATTATCTGTGAATCCTGGGATCTTCAAAATTGTCTGCATTGGGGGAAACAAAGATCAGTTAGAAAAAGTAAATGTTAGAGAACAAGAAACAACCATCAATAAGATCCAAATATTACCTGTTTCACTTGATCGTAACTGGCTAGTTCAGCAGCATTTATGATAGCATTACGAGCTACGTTAGGCCCAAGCCCAGTCCACAACGCCCCCACCCCTTCCTAAATGTCAGATCAAATTTAGTACAATGGAACAACTACATCATTACAAAAAGCAGAGAGACTCATGCAAGAAACTGTTACTTGTTTGACTATAGTAGAATATGCATTCAATGCTCCAGAATAACGTCTTGGCACACCAGGTGGCAATTTTCCCTCAGCTTGAAGTCGAACTTTTACAAGATCAGTTGGATTGGCCACTGTAATTGCTAGAGCACCTGGACATATTATAAATATTTGCTTAGCATACCAAAACGTAAATGGAGAGGAGAGAGATCATTTAATGATGGGACAAAATGATAGAATAACGCAAGTTACATGATCAAGTGACAGCCACAAGAGATAAAGTCACCACTCACCAGTTGTAAGTCCAGCAAGAATCTTCTTGGTTAGAGGAACATCCCCAACAAAATCACTACCAACATACAAGGACTTAACCTGTGCAGCATGCAGTTATGCATAAATATCACGCAATCACCAAGAAAACCAAGATATAATATACATTCATTGGATTAAAAAAAAAAATCATTACTTACTGGTTCATACAACCCAATCCTTAAACCTCCAAAGAGGCATTGACGATGTAGTCCTGGTACAATGCCTTTCCAGAGGGCTGTGAGACCTTCTTCCCTAGCAATAGTTGTGACAGTACCTAACATGCCCCTGTATTTAGGAAGAGCCACACCATCCCCTGTAGCTTTCTTTTGGAGCTGAAGCCTTACTTTAGCAGTGTCCAAAGGAATGGTACAAAGCTGCATGAAATCCATGTGCTTTAGAGATGATGAACTAGATAAACACTAGGCTATAGGAAAGTTTATTTTATTTATGACCCCCATAGTATGATTGTGGCTGAAAATAAAACTATATGCATTATGCCTAGCTTTTTTCTATCTATTGAAAATAGGACAAAATATGGCTTGAGCAAAAGGGGGCTCGATTAATTTTCTTTTCAATGGTGTTCACATTAAAATCAATTGAATAACGAAAAAGTCAGTACGGCATGGACATGCACACACGAGTAGTACCACATGGACATGCAAGCCCCATCTTAGCTTGAGAAACCATAGAATGACCTTGCTAAAATCCCTTGGGCCTGGATAAAAGTCAAGTGAACAGCTGATATATGGAGAGTCCCTGCTTCCCATCCTCATGACCTAACCAAAACAAATAGGGAACCTCCTTCCCGTCCCGTGACTTAAACATAAGCAGTCATCCTACGTTAAAGAGCATTCGACTGCTGCAAAACTTATGCTGATCACTGTTTCAAAAATCAGAATCAGATCAGACGAATTGGCCAATTTGGATCAGAATAGGCTGAGACCGATCCGATTCTCAACATTTCGGAGCGGCCGATTCTAGGGTTTTGGGCCTTGATCGCTGGGGTTTCAGATCTGAGGGGTCAATTCTAGGGTTTTTGGGACAAGATTCGGCAGGGACCTACTCGACCCAAATCTGAGTTTTAACTCCTTTATGCCGATACAACTAGTAATCAGTACGGATTCAAATTCAACAGCCCATGGGTTATAAAAAATCACTAAAACACTAAAATAAAATAAATAGAACTTGCAGCAGCTTTCACGGCTAGTTCTTCAACTTGGCAGTACCGCATTTTTCCCATTACTATAACCTAACACTGATCTGAAATACTGATTTGCATCGAGGAACAGAGTCTGAATCAGCCTAATTTCGCAACACCATGTAGGAGCTATCCGATGAAAAGATCAAGAAGCTAAAAATGCACGCAAATGATGAAACAACGCCACTACTAGTAGATTTCACGCCCATTCACCGATAACTCTTCTTCTACAATTTTTTGGTGGATGGGAAGATATATAAGTCGGAAATTATATCAAATAAGCCAAAAAAAAAAAAAAGCAAAATTATATTGCTCGAAAATCATGGATCATGAAAAGGGAAAGGGGGAAAAAACATTTTGACTGCAAATCATCAATCTAAGAGACGTAAGTGGAGATCATCAATACCTCAGCAAAGCATGCAGCGAAAGCACTACTAGCGAATGTTCCAACAAGCGAAATCTCAGTCTTCGTCTTACTGTGATCAGCCATTGTTGATCGCAGACGAAAGCCGGAAAACAGCAATCCAATGAGGTGAAGAAAGGCTGAGACAAGGGTCTTACTAGTATATGAAAGCAATGAATAATAGTAGATGAGAAGAGAGAACACAAAAAGGAAAGAAACAGCTTTCGCCTTAGATGACGAGAATCTCGGAAGAAGTGACAATGAGCGTTGCAAATTTGCCCAATTGGGACTTTCCGTTCTGCTGTTCCTCGTCACCATCTCATTTATTCGTATTCGTCGTCGCCAGTTCCACTAAGCGGAACTATGACCATCTCCATGAAACAAGATCCAAGATAGAAACTATTGATTTAAAACCCTGTTTGGATCGTTAGAAATGGAGAAAATAGATCTCAGCTAAGGAAGAAAAAATAAATAGAGAATCAAGTTGTCCCAACTCCCAGTGATTGGGGTCAGTTATCTTAATTTCTAAGTTATGCATATCTAACCCTTCTCCTAAGTCAATTTAGGTCTATCTTCCATTATTTTAATTATTTCTATAGAAATTTTTACATCCAAACAGAAAAAAAAAAAAAAATCATTCAATATAAATCACATTGTCATTGATACTAAAAGCAACAACTTTCACTCACTTACCTATTCCTTCCCTATCTAATAATTTATCCTATTTATAACATTCAAAAGGCGATCTACCACATCAGTTATAAAGTTACTAAACCAAGCGCATAAAGACTTTCATATGCATTGTCAATTTCCTTTTCTTTCTCGAGCTCCTTTTTTGTTGCTCATGCTCATGTCACCACCTTAAATGATTTTTTCACAACTTATCATGTATATTAGTTATTTATAAATTAGTTATTCATTCGTCATTTATATTTTATAGTTTTATCAATTATTCATTTCAATATCCCCATTTCAATTACACTAAATATGTTAATATTGTCCAATATATAACTCCATACACCATTCGGTATGCACCCTACTACATAATCCACTCTATTCTAAAGTAGGAAAACAAAATTATCCCCTTCCATTTTGGAAGGGGGAACGATGAAACAAGGAAAAATAATGCATATTTTTAATGAATAAATGTTCTTATTGACACCTCACAAGGTATCAATTGATTTATAACCTTATTTGCCCCTTTGGTATGACATACAACTATTTTTATTATCATCAAAGATTAAAAGTGACATAATTTAAAGGCTTTTTACCGTATGTCATTTTTAGCTTATTTTGTAAAACCCTTTTATACCATTTTCTTAAAAATCTTCGGGGGAAAAAAAGGGTAAAATTACAAATTTCATTTGATAGAGGTGAGGTTATAAATTATTTGACACTAGAAGAGCAAATCAATGCATACTATTACTATTGTATTATCCAACTGAAAAAAAAATAAGCATAGGCTCTTTTTTTTTTTTCCTTTCTTGTCCAAACTTTGAAAGCCTTGTTGTCAATTGGTCAGACAAAAATAAATTATTTCCTATGACGAGACACATATCAAAAGAAAAAAAAAATGCATGAACTAAAAAGGAAATAATAAATACAGTTTTTGACAAGATAAACTTATCCGGTTGTGTGGCCATTGCTAGCACACATACCAGTGGGAGGCTGTGAAAGCTTCTAAGTGGGGGTAATGTCATATTTTTACATCCGCCTATGTCTAAAGGTAAAGGCACACAAGTAATCAGGTTATTTTCTTTTGTTTTTCTTTTCCCTTGCCGGTAAGACAGGATTAAATACTTTCCTATGATGAAGCATGTACATCAAGGGAAAAAAAAAATTTAATAGTAATAATTTTAAAAAATAACCTCATAACTTTATTTTTAGTTTTCTTTTATTTTCATCCAACCAAACATAACCTTTATGCAAAAGCGTGAACATGCCATGCTCATGAAAAGATGGCTTTTGAATATAGAATGCACATGAGATGATGGAATCTTATCCATGTTTTGCTAAAGGGACATTGGAATCTTATCTATGATTTGCTAATGAGATGATGGAATTTTATCTATGTTTCTATGAGAATTATTTACTTGCGGAAATACAAATAGAATCATCTATTTTAAAGGGAATGAAAGTATAAGGCCCAAGTAGGCTATTTTATGACTAAATGGTAATATATCTGTAGGGAAATTAGTGTCACAAGATATTTGTAATATGTCTTATATAACAAGATAACATTTTTTGCCATGTGGCATAATCTGAATGAATCAAGAGGATCCATGTGATAGATAAGCCCATGCCAATCTCATCCTTCAAATATCAGTCTAAGATAAGCACATCAAAAAGGCTTAAAGGTCCCAAAAAAATGGTTCTCTAATTAATTGTGCACCAATTGGTGATACAATGCCTGGGAGGACTTGGGGATATATGCACATGCATTGGGATACATGTTGAGAGTCCTCCCAATCCTTTATTGACACTTTGAACTCAATGTGCCTCTCAGCCCTTTAGAATTGTTGACACTTTAAACTTAATTTGGGGAATGATATGGATATAATGGGACACACCAAATAGTAAATATATACTCGCATAGTCACATATTCATGTGACAAGAATCGATCCACTAAGGGCCCGTTTGGTATCGTTATAAAAAAACGTTTATGGAGTTTTTTTGTTATATTGGAATGAAAAAACGGAATATTCTGTTTCGTGCACTTATGGTCCGTTTCTGTTTTTTTGGAAAAAAAAAAAACTGAAAAAACGAGATTGGACGGAACTCCATAAACTGAAACACCATTTTTTCGTGTTTATTTTACAAAAAACACCATTTTTTCGTGTTAAAGGGAGATTCCGTCTTCCCAGTTTCGTTCCATTTTACAAAAAAAAAAAATCTCGATAAAAATCTGAAATTTTGAAACACCATTTTTTCGTTTAAAAACTGCGTTTTGACACATAAACTGAAATTTTCGTTTTTTACATGAAACGGCGTTTCTAGAACAGAAACGATACCAAACGGGCTCTAACCTTCCAGTGCCTGCTCTTCAAGCAAAAGTTGCATGCTAATATGCTAGGCATTTGATTCACGAGTTATTTCTTTACATGAAATAAATAAATAAATAAAAACACCTATATCATAGTGGGGCTATGACCTCTACTCTCTTTTTTTTTTTTTTTGATAGAAGGGCTATGACCTCTAAACCACCATCGTTCGAATAGTTGGGTTGTAATCTAGGAGGCCATGTATGGTGTACATGTAAAGTAGCACCAAGTTGCTAAATGGTAAACATAGTGGCCCATTGTGATGTGTTACACCATACTTTGTCTAAGTGGTCAAGATTTAGTCTCGAACAAAGCAAAGTAACGGAAATGCCTCGGGAGTTAGATTAAATGTGACTGAAGACCACGCAACTCAACAGAAACACATGATTTTAGGGTTTAGTATGACTTAAATTTGATTTGGTTTGATTTAATTTTAAATGATTGGTTCAAATTTGATTCTGTTCCGATTTTAAATTAACACCTTTAACCCCTCGGCCAATAAAGCGGTGCGCCTTGAGGTCCTTAACCCTGGCTGGGTTGCTATCAAGCTGCAAAATTACATTATCTGCTCATGTAAGCGTGACCATTCGCTTGTTCCGCGGCTTAGGGTGGGCCGCTGGGTACGGCTGGCGTCAGTTCTAGCCCAACTTCACGGTCTGCAGGCCGAAGCATGGCTCAAGTTTGGTTTGTGGTTTCCCAACTGAAGCCCAGCGGATTTTATTTGGACAAAGCCCACGGACTCAACATTAACACAACGAGGGAAGGAAATAAAAAAAAAAAAAATCTAGATTGGGCCTAATCAGGCCCGAGATGCCCAATATACTTTGCCACATTGGTTGATGTCGATCTACCTTTATCGATAGTATAGCAATAAAGAAATATCCATGTGTTACATTGCTTTAAAAATTATATATATATATATATATATATTACGTGGACATTCATTTCTTTGGAAGGAAGATACTGACATTCATTTGTCTACATATACAATTGTGCGTGTCATATTTCACTCGTGTTGTATTATCACCAAATTAGATTTTGCAAAGACAGCTGCTTGTTTAGTTTGTTGGTGCTTTGCAAGTAAATTACAGGCTGATAAAAGGCCACATATTTAACTATCTTAATGATATAAAATTTGAAAATTCACTAAACCAAACTTTAAACTTGAGGTTTTATCGTCCAAGTGGCTCTATATTGAGGAGAATTATGATTTGAGTAATATGTAAGGGAAGTTGAGAATGTAGTAAAAGTTATATCATTACAAAGAGGATAGATTTTGTGCATGGCAGTGCATGGTGTATGGTTATGTGTCAACCATTGCTTGGAGTAAAGTGTTGTGTACTGTAATCGTCATTGCCCATTCAACGATTTGGTGCACAACCATGCACCATGCATAGCCTTGCACATAACCTTTTGCCTAACAAAATTAGGAGTAAATTTTAAGTTCACGCGCTAGACAGGCTTACATGAGCACAAACCTTTAGTGGTACTTGCCCACAAATTTTTGGATTTCTTAAATCCCGCGTGGCAAATATTAGGGCTAAAAAAAAGGATTTTGCAAGAAATCATGACTCTACATATAATTACCAATATATATATATATATATATATTATAAAATATAACAAGTAAAGTCATTACAAAAAGTATATGTGTATATCTTCTAATTTAATAGATAAAAATTACACATCCACATATAACAAACTAAAGGTATTATATATTAAAAAATAATAAGTAAGCAGTTATGGATTTTTCTCCGTATGTATATACCTTAGAGGTCTTGTATAGGGAGCATTTTGTGATCTATGAAGGTGCACACAGCATCAAATATCATCCACATGACATATCCGATGGACTTAAATTTTATGGACATGTCAACCCATGTTTGTATGTTAAGTTCTTGCCAAACAAAGTTGGCTAAATAGGAAAACAACCAATAAAAAGCTCAAACCTATGGAATAATTTGCACGCCGATACAATGGAGTGCGTAAACAAATGAAAGATAATAGTATTACATAAGAGGTTAAATAGTTAGATTTAACACACGATCAATTCATAGACTGACTTGTCTATTTAACGATTAAAGTTGCTAGAAGAACAGGCATTTGCTCTCTTTTTTTTCCTTTTTTTTTGTTGAATAAAAGAAGGGGCATTTGCTATAAGGTGCAATTTTGAAAGATCATCAACCTTAATGATCCTTATTGCCACTCCCAAAATTTTAATTAAAGTACTACGTGTTTAAGCATGGTATCATTTTTATGTGTATACAACTACAATAATAAAACCTTTGGAGCTTCATGTTTTCCTTATAACATCTGTAATATTCTTTCTCATGTATTTATAGTTGGGTATTGCAATATGCATGCATGATTGCTAAATACCCCCCCCTCTTAGGTCAATAGTTTAATTCATATATGAGAAGATGTAAACCTATAAACTCAGGGGATTAAGATGGATAACCCGTTGTCATATGTATATCACGTAGACATGATAAGGTAAAGATAAAAGAATATAAAACAAATGAAGTAGTTCTTTGTACGGGATGTGGCCTATGCCAGTGTCACTGTGTTTATCTCTCTGATTTCCAAAATTAATAACACAAATATCTTGAGAGAGAGAGACGTGGAAACATAGGCATAGGCCACAGTCCCTAATAAAATTATTTTTTCTATAAAATACAATATAGTACAAGATTTGTTTAAGGGTGGGATGCACATCTTCTATGAACAAGTCAAAAGTTATTCCATAATGAAGAGTATTTATATAAAAAATAAGTTTTTCCTTTGTCACTTTAATAAGGGAAGATATTTATATTATTATTACAGAAATTGCCAGCCTAATAAGAAAATAAAATATTCCCTACATCCGTAGTTTCTATTCTTTCATTGGAACAACTTCGACTGTATAGATCAGCAGCCAGAAAATGCCAACCAGCTGATCGGGAAATCTTTTGGGAGGTGACCCCAAAACAGAAACATTAAAAAAAAAACAGTGATTTATTTGATTCTTAGATATAGGTATTAATGATTAATCGGGCCAGACCAGAAGTAAATATGATATGGTTGACTCTTGTGGTAGACCTGGTCTTACGGATTAAAAGAACTGGACACTGAAAGGAAGAAAGTACCCTAAGTCCCTAGCTACTCCTGAGTCAAATTATGGACCAATTAATGATTAATTGGGCCAGACCAGAAGTAAATATGATATGGGTGACTCTTGTGGTAGACCTGGTATTACCCGTCCATCAGAAAATTGGACGGATTAAAAGAACTGGACACTGAAAGGAAGAAAGTACCCTAGTCCCTAGATACTCCTAAGTCAAATTATGGACCAATTAATAATGATGGGAAAGCTATATCCTCTTCCCTAGAGTTTGTCGTAATTATGCGTGGATCAAAGGGTTTGAGCGAATTACGCCCCCTCCCTTGAAATATGAAACATTATTACATTTGAGTCTAATCCGTTAGAGACCGTGAGTTTGAATCTGTTATCTGGTGAGGTAATTTTTTTACACTTAAAATACCCCAAAAACAAAATGAAGTGACCGAAATACCCTTCACTTAAAATGAGCTTGAAAGGGGAAAATCCTCTCATCGTCTCTTTCATCCAAAAGCGTCTCGGATAAACCCTAACTGCAATGAGGTGTTCATCCAAGCTCTTTCCCTCTTTCAATCTCATCTTATGTCTTCATCCAAGCCCTTTCCATCTTTTAATTCATCGTCCTCATCTGCACAAAATGTTCGATCGACTATGTGAGAACCGACGGAATCTCGGTTCATACCTCATACATGAGAAGCGATGGAATCCTTGCGAAGTTGACGGAACCTCTAAACGACGACGGCATCTTTGTGAACCTCACGGAAGGTTCAATCGACTGTGTCCTTGTTGCGATTTTCCTCTTATTTGGTAAGAGGAACATGTGCATCTTCAAATTTAGGGAATATAACAAACAAGGAAAATGCATATCTTCAATATACTCTGTTTTCAATTCAACTGTGCATATTATTGCGTTTTTTTTTTTTTACTGAGATTTGCAAGTGTTCTTTTTTATTTGATTTTCTCTTTAGGGGTTCTCTTATATTGAAATGGGTTCTCTTACTCTTACTGAGATCGTTGACACTGAGCAGAGAGAGAGAGATTGTATTTTTTTTTTTTTTGGGGGGTTTTGTTTTCTCTTTTGAGGTTGTGTAGTTTTTTGAAGGAGACTTTCAACTATAATGTGATTCATCAAAAGTGAAAGAATATTGAATTGAATTTTTTTTTTTTTTTTCTCTCTTATGAGGTTTTGTAGTTTTTGGAATGAGACTTTTAATTATAACGGGATTCATAAAAAGTGGAAGAAAATTTGAATAGAATATGTGGCTTAATAATCATTGATATGAGTTTTTGCTTCTTAATATTTTCATACTTTAATTTCAACCTCACGAGTAATTGTACACGTAGTGATTATGAATTACATAAAGTTTAAAATCATCTCCTAATATCACCTCTTGATATTTTTATTTCTTTGTTACGTAGTGATGGAATTGAGGTGTAAATTTCCGTTTAACTGGTGGGAGAGATATGCAGAGAAGATTATAGACCCAGAAAGATATAATTATATAGAGTTGCTATGTGATGTCTATAGCACTGTGGTATATCATGTCCCTCTTGGTCATGATGCGACATTCAAAATGAAGTCTACACTCCCAAACAATGAAGAGTTGATATTGGGAGATGACAGCTCTGTGCTACGACTACTCTCTTCAAATACCAATCAAAATGTTATAAAAGTAACTGTGTTTGATCTTGCATAGAGTGATGTGGAGAAAGATCGATGTACCATCAACTCACATTCCAACAATGTTATCTCAAGGGACAATACTTTACATGGACATTGTTATAGAATGGATGGTGATGGTGATGGTGATGGTGATGGTGATGGTGATGGTTATGGATACTAAAACATGGGAAGAAATATGGCAAAGCAAACTGTTGTTAGAGGGGGTTTCAATGCAATGGCCCATAGCACGCATGCAAGAAATTCAAGTGTAAGTGGAGGTGCGAACCCTGAATACATGCTAGTGTTAAGAGCACATATTATGGAATAGCTAGTGGAGGGACTTCTGATATGTTAGATATGATAAGATATAATTCAACAGGGAGTTCTAATGGTAATTCTGAGAGTAGTTCACATGTTGCAAAAGGCTACTACTTTGTCTCAGTCAAATGTTAATACAAGTGATAACTCTCAAGGTTCTTCACCCACTGCAAAGATGACTGAGCATTCTAAGCATGAAGGAAATAAGGAAATTAAAGAGTCTGTAGATCCTGAGCCTGTTAGGCAACACTCAAGTGAGGGACCTAATTATGAGAGCAAGGGTAAGGGAGCTTATGTGCCTGACCTCATATCTTTAGATGATTCAGATATTAGTGATGCAGATTTTATTTATGATTCAACAAATCATGGTGAATTGAGTAACAGTGAATGTGAGCTTGAAGATTCTAGTAAAGACAATGATGTAGAGTGTGAGCATGAGAAGGATGTAGGCAGCCATGACGAGCTAGATGATTATGATCCAAATGTATATGATCCAGATGATTTTGAGCCAATAATTTGCCATGATGATAGTGATGATAGTAACTTTAATGTTTGAGCAATTTTTCTTGATGTGAATGAGTTCAGAGTTAAGCTTAAAGAGTTTGCTATTCGTCATAGTTTTGAGCTCATATTTGAAAAAAATGAGAAGGCAAGGGTCATGCGAGGTGCGCAGTCGAGGGTTATACATGGAGAGTTCATGCCTCACCAACCGTTCATGGGGTTGCATTCTTATTAAAGACCCTGAACCCAAATCACACTCGTACATGGCAGTTTGGTCATAAGCTTATTACCTCACATTGGATAGCAGAGAAACTTGAATCTGAGCTACGGGATGACCTTGAGCTAGATCATAATACTATGACTGTTATACTACGTAAGAACTATGGGGTTAATTGTGATGTTCCATTTATGAAATTTTATAGAGCCCGACAAATTGCGTTGAAAAAAAATGAAGGTAGTCACTCGAAGTCATACTCTTTTTTACCTGTATATGCTAGGCTAATACTGCATAGGAACACATAAAGTATTTTTAAACTCTAGTATGAGCACAAAAATGACATGCAGGCATCACCAATATTCAAGAGGTTGTTTGTTTGCTTCCATGCATGTAAGGAAGACTTTGTGAATGGTTGTAAACCATTATTGGGAATTGATGGTTGCCATTTGAAGGGCCAGTATGGTGGTGTTTTATTATCAGCCGTATCTGTTGATGGGAACAACAAGATGTTACCAATTGCCTATGGAGTTGTGAAAATTAAAAATGAAGTAAGTTGGAGATTTTTCATTTAATGTTTATATGAAGCACTGAGAACTGTTGATGATAACATTTCTTTGACATTTATGTCAGATGGCTAAAAGGTATACCATTCCATTCCTTGAAGATAGTATTATTTATTTTTTTATTTTTTAATGGTCAGTATTTAATTGATTGACTTGTGTGTTTCATAGGGACTGACAGATGTCATCTATGATATCTTTACCAATGCTCACATTCGAAATTGCAGTAGACACATCTACATGAATTTAAAGGGAAAATACAACAATCTCTTGTTGAAGAAGTACTTATGGGAAGCTTCCACAACACCTGCTATGCATCTATTTTATAGTGCAATGAATTCCATCAAAGAGATCAACATCAAGGTATATGAGTGGTTAAAGAATAAGCCGCCAACATTTTGGTCTCGACGTGCTTTCCATATTGGTTGTAAGAATAATGCAATCACTAATAATTTGACAGAAAGTTTCAATAACTGGGTTGGTGATTTTTGTAGTAAACTCATTTTGTCTGTGATTGATAGTGTTAGGATTAAAATGATGGATAAATTAAATAAGATATACTATCAAAATCTTTCATTGAATGGGATTGTCACTCTTGTTGTGAAGAAGAAGATTGCTGAAGTATATGAACTCTCGAATAAATGCAAAGTGTACCTTGGTAATATAGATGAATTTGAGGTGGTAGATTATTTCCACATAAGACATGTGGTCAATTTGAGGTTGCGAACATGTGGATGCAAAGATTGGGAATTATCATGTATACCTTGCAAGCATGCAGTGGCTGCCATTGTCCATGAGAGAAAAAAATTGAAGACTACCATGCAACTTACTACACAAAGGAAAAGTACATGAAGACATATGAACATATGATATTTCCCATCCCAGATGTAGCTGAGCTAGACATTGGGTCATATCGAAGGGTTGTCCAACCACCACTTTTGAAAAGAGGAGTAGGCAGACTGGGCAAGAGTGAAAGGAAAAGGGAACCTGGGGAGGAACCTCTTGCTGATTTTAGAAAGAAGACAAGATATCTTAGATGCGAGATTTGCAAGAGACCATGCCATAATAAGAGAACTTGTGGAAGAGGCTCTCCTGAGAGAAAAAAGAAGGGTTCTTCGAGCCATAGATCTGTTGGGAAGGTATATTACATTATCATCACCTTGTATTTTTGTTTTTTTTAAGACCTATAATATGCACTAATACTAATGTTGTATTTTTTATTTGTAAAGGAAAGAAGAAGAGGCAATGATGACTAAGATGATGTAAGCTTATCCCAAATGGTTACTGGGTCACAGGTTTTTACAACAACTGATGTTGGTGATTCAGTACAAGCAAGACTTAAAATGAAGATGACATATAAGTGGGAGAAGATGAAAGCAAGGAAGAAGTAGGAGATGATGATAAAGGAAGGTGGAGAATTGGAGATTCACTTTTTTTTTTCATAATCATTATGTAATTTGAACAATGGATGGACTGAGTCATGGTAATGTATGAAACTATTGATTTGTGATGGAGTTGTGATGTTGGATTTCATGATTTTGAATCTATAAGATTGTATATTATGGATTTTTAAATCAGGTATTTTCAGATGTTAGTATTATAGGGGAAATGCTGTCCAATTTTTCATTTTTTTTTTCTTTTCAATATTCTAAATCAGGTACTCTCAGATGTTTGCAACTTACTTCACATATATGCATGAAAATAACAATGGTAGAAATAAGATCACATTCTAATTACCATAGTGGTTTCAATTACATGTTCTTTCAACAATCCCAACCATGCCAAACATCAAAGAGTTGCATACTAGGTACATTGATAACAAAATCCTAAAGAGACATCTTAACAAAGACTTATAAATTTTTACAACCATTACAACCAATAGCACAATCACAAAATATAAAACAACTTGTCAAAGCAGCTTAAAATTTTCATTGAATCTCTCCACCCGCTTCAATCTTATCTTCATATTATGTATCTCATCCTTCGACTGTTGAAACTCATGAGGGCTTGGGTTGTTTGAAGGTTCACTTCTAACTGTTGTCACATTCATTGGTTCACACCAAGCAAAAAAAAAAAAACACATTTATTCTCCTGTGCAATCTTTGGACATGTGTAGTAGAGTCTGTTGGGGTTTTCTCTGGACTCTGATACCTTGATTGTAGCTCTTCTATGACATTTGCATTTAACGTTAACGTACCTCAGACCATCGGCTTGGTTAATAGAAGTTACACTGCAAGTAAACATTGTATCTGCAATACTCAAAAGTTTAAACTCAATTAGATATACCAACAAATAATCCCAACCATTGCATCTCATAAATAATTCCAAAATTTTATATAATATATATCAAAAAGTTCAAAGTGTGCATATGCTGCCACATTGGGAAAGGTTTTACGCATGGATATTGACATTGTCATCACCACTCGAGGCCTTAATTGGAATTACTACTACTCAACCTGTTAATCACAAGAAGTCTGAAACTGAATCAACACAAAAACAAAACAAAGGCTGAAACCATTGGTTCTTAGGATTGGATTTTGGAGGATTTTTTGAAGGTTATTAATATCGACGACGGCAAACTGTACTCTTATACTCTGCTACATTTATTCAAGCAGCTTGTCCTCAATATAAGTATCACAAAAATTTCCCTTTTCCAAATTTAGGTAGCTTGTCCCGAAATCATCTATTCAAATAATTCGCCCTCGTCCACCTTATCGTCCTCTTCCTCGTATATCCATATGTTTCCAAGAGCATATCATTACTCCCCATAAGCTTATTTGATGCAGAAACAGAAAATCTAGATCGTCCTTGAGCATAAGTGTGGGGTTTGGCGGAACTAAGTGGTGTTTCAAAATTATTGAGAAATAAGAGAAATTGGGTGGCATTCCAATCAAAGCTGTAAGAATAGATAACCAGAACAAGCAATTGAATGGGGAAGGATCTGTAAGAGGAATTGAAATTGGGTCTCTTATTTGTGGGATCTTTTGTTAGGATAACTAGTAAAAAGCAATTAATACTTTTGCGGCATCAAGGCCAACACCTCCAAGCAGAGATTTCATCAACGGTCGGATCGTCACAAATCACAACAAATGGGAGGAAAATCACACCGAAAAAGAAAGAAAAGATTTGAAAGCATACACACACAGAGAAAGGGCATACTCTCGCTCAAACTTGGTTTAATGTTCGCTTACCTGGGTTCGTCGGCGTGAATCAATCGAAGACGGAGCTTCTTCACCTGGAATGGTCTTCGCTGGGGTGATTTGCAAGGGTTAACCTTCTCCTTTGCTTACCCGGGTTCGTCGGCGACAATCGATCGGAGATAGGGAACTTTAAACTTGTCGATTGGAGACAGAACCTTCACTGAGAATGGTTGTTGAGGTCGATTTGCAGAGGTGAGATGCTCAGAGATAGGGAACCATAATCGGAGATAGGGAACCTTCTCCAACAGCTCTCTGTTTTGAGGGCAATATACATTTTATTGGTTTTTTCTCCAAAGGGTATAATGGGTATTTACCCTAAAGGGTATAATGGTTCTCTCAGCAAAATACTTAGATTAATTAAAGGATATTTAAGTATTTTCATGTTTGAATTTAACAGAATCCTCATAATAGGAAGGGGACGTAATTCGCTTAAACCCTTGGATCCACGCGTAATTTCAACAAACTATAAAAGAGGGATGTAATTTTACCATTAATGATTAATTGGGCCAGACCAGAAGTACATATGATATGGTTGACTCTTGTGGTAGACCTGGTCTTACCCATCCATCAGAAAATCGGACGGATTAAAAGAACTGGACACTGAAAGGAAGAAAGTACCCTGATCGCTAGCTATTCCTGAGCCAAATTACGGACCGTTTTGCTTTCGGTGTTTCCACGTAATAATGGTAAATGCTCATTTCATAGTCTCCACGCTGCGCGTGCAGCTGACATGCACATAATAATGCACGGACAACGCTATAATCACGCACGGCCCCCGTTCCCTATATAAATACTCGGGAGTGGGATCCACCACTCATCATTTTAATTGAAGTGGGACCCACCATATATATCGTTGCCCGCCTTCCACTCGCGGAAAATCCTTGTAATTAAAGGAGATAATATTCCCTATCCGGGACTCCCGCTGCGTTGCCTCTGGGCTGAGATAGCTAGTCATCGATCTGCTTGGAATCCGAAGCGGAATCGGAATCGTTTCATCATTAATAATCGACTCTGGTTCTTAGATTTGGAATCAAGTAGCCAACTGGGATGGATTGAGGATGAACCCAAAAGGGTAGAACCGATCAAAGTCTGTCCCTATAGACAACCATGAGGCCATGACCCACCCAGGCCCACCCTGACAGTATACGGTAGGAGCAGCTGTAATCTGTTAGGTAGTTTAAGTGTCCATAATGTCCGTTTAAAACATTACCAGTTTAATTCAAGATACTAATGAAAGTTACATAATTGCCATTGTATCTTGTTATAGTGGCTATTGTTGTAATTCCACATTGAAACTAGATGGTAAAATACTTAGATGGACAGATGGTTCACTGTTTATTCTACCAAAAAAAACAGATGGTTTACTGTTTCCAGTTTTGATATTTGAATGGAGTCAATGGACCACATAGAAAATGCCAAGTGTGGTCCACACATACTATGTCGTTTAAGGGCGAAGTTACAGAATCCCACCATTTGATGGTTTGATCAAGTATTTATACATCAGATCGGCCATTGTTGATCTTCATATGATCCCAGGTCAGTCAAATGAACGAAGCTGGGGAGACCTTATTTAACCAGGTTTGAGGGGAATCAGTGTGTCAACTCGATTTTGATCCTAATTGTTGCCGAGAGAAAGAGAACGCTTTCTGTTTTTTTTAACATTTTAGATACGTGAAGGAGCCCTGCCTATTCTTTCCCACGTGGCGAAATATAATTCGTCGATAGAGACAGCGAAGCACGAAAGAGAGCCAAACCGAGCCGCGGCCTCCCGCGGCCTGCTTCCCGCAACGCCCGAATATTTTTTCTTCGAGAACAGAGAAAAGGCGCGTTTTGATTCGTTAAACCGAGTCTAACAACAGGCAAGATAAATCCAAGATTTAAAGCCACGTGGCGAACATTAATTCGTTGAATCATGAACTTGTACAGTGTGCGTTTCCCTCGGTCCCTCCGTTATGGGTACTGTAATAATTCATAAAGCCGTCTGCGGTACACCTTTCCCTTTCTGACATTTTTCTCTTTTTCTTCATTCGCTGCCTCCGCTCGCTGCAGAAAGCTCCTTTGTTATCCATTATGTTCTGATTCTAGCCATTTTATTGAGAGCTGCATCGACTCTTCATCCTTGCAGTTAGGATAGTCTTTATTGATCTTCTCGTTCAGTCTTGTTTTCCGTTGATTGATTGTTAGGTTTGATCCAAGGAACTTCTGAGCCTCAAGGAAAAGTCGCTTGTTGCAGCTGTGGTCTTTTGACCGACGAAGTCGAAGATCTATTCCTTCAATTTCTGCTAATTTTGGCGGCATCCCTGGATTCTCTCCGGTTATTTAACACTGCAGTAGTTCCATTGACGATTCGTGTCTGTAAGGGGTTCGGATCGTTCTCTTTCTGAGTGATTGTAATTTTGTTTTTCCTGTCTCATTCGTACTGTCGAAGGATTTAGAGCAGGTGAGATTCTGAAAGAGGTATTCTTACCCCTTCCCCATTCATATATGATTCATTTGATATATCTTCATGTTTATTTTGTATTGAAACTCGTTCTTGGTTGCGCTCATGGTAGATCGGAAAAATATCCAGATCTAAAGCTTAGAATGGCCTTTCTCGGCACGCAGCAGAAGTGTAAGGCTTGTGATAAGACTGTTTACGTGGTCGATCAGTTATCTGCCGATGGAGTTTCTTACCACAAGTCCTGCTTCAAGTGCAATCACTGCAAAGGGACTCTGAAGGTATGACTAATGACTTAGTCTTTCCCCTTTTCTGATCCCACGATTTAGAACCGCCGCGGATATGCATCTTCAACCCAATAAAAATAAAAATAAAAATTGTTAGCTTTAGGATGATGAAAGATTCTTCAGTTAGTGTGTGAAGATTAAAATTGAAGAGTGAAAAATTTCTTTGACACAAAGATTGCTAAGAAATGAGGCGGGATTATTGTTTTCTCTTGCTCTTCCAAGTCCTCCGCTTTTCAATATGAGAATCCCTGTTTGACTCTTAACCATTACAGCCTCAACTATTTATTTTACTTTGTTACACGTACATCGGGTTCATCTATTTGCAGAATCTTCGATTTTGCTGTCACTGGTTTGCTGAGAATTGTGCTTGTATCTACCCTAGTGTATGTCATGAGAATAGGATAAGGAATTCCGATGAGGAACACACCGTTGTCCATTGCAAGATTGGTAGAGTAAGTAGAGGAGTCAGATTTATATTTTCCAATGGCTACCTCAGCTTTGTTTTATTGGGTACATGGTTTTTTTTTCTCACCCGGGAACAGCAGAATATTCAAACCATTCTTTAATGAGAGCAGTTTATTCCTTTTCTCAAACCAAACTCTTGCATTTCATCAATTCAACTCAAAATGCCATATCCCAACTAATTGGGGTTGTGTGCTTGAATTGTGCTTCATCAAAGCCTCAATGGAACCTCATTTCTTTCACCATTATTCATCATATCTTTTCTCACCAAACCTTTATAAAAGTTAAGTGGTCTTCACTTTGCTTTTGGTTTTTATCCATTCTGTTTTCGTCTTTCCATAAGTTACTGAAATATGTCTACTATTGCTGTGGCAATATAGCTGTTTCCCTCTTCCTTTCTTCCTTTTCCTACCTCGTGTGGAAAATGGTGTTAAGTTTGTCACGAATTCTTGACCCGTTTTGAAGATTGACCTGCTCCGACATATTTTAGTGACGATCCGAATGGGAAGTTTTCTGAGAACTGTGATGGAAGCAGACGGATTGGGTATGGTTCGACCCGCGACTTGGAGTATATAATGTACTGTCGTCTTGTTGAGCAAGTCATTGTATTTTGGAGGGTTTTTTTTGAGTTAGGGTTTCAAAGCGAGTTTTCTCACCGCTGCTTGGGTGTAATCTCTCTTCTGCATAGTGAAACCTCTTCTTTTTTGCCCGAGGACGTAGCACACCACATTGGTGTGTGAACCTCGTTAAATCTCTATGTCATGCGAATCTTTTGTCTATTTATTTTCGTATTTCTTGGTATTTGCTCTAACAACTGGCATAGTTGCCTACTTGTTACTATTTGCATTTGTTGTTTGATCATCTAATGCAAAGGGAGGAAGAAGTGAGGGAAAGAGAAGGAGAAGATTGAGGAGACAAAGAGGATGGGGGGTCTTTGTATGTAGTCGTGTATTTCTTCATGATGATCACAAATAGGAAGAGGATGCGGAAATGGGGAAGAGGAGGAAAAGGGTTGGGAGGGGATTTTGTGCTCTCAGGGGCTGTTTGGTCCATAATTAATGTGGGAAGAGTTATAAGGAGAAGCAGGAGGAGGTGCTTATTTGGTGAATATTCTGAATGTCTGAGGCATCTCAGTGATGATTTCAGTCTTTTTCCTACTAGGGCTGCAAATTGGTCTGGACCAGGTTGAAATTTAGCTTTCCCAGCTTAGGTTTCAGTGGGTTGGGTCAGGGCCGTCTGGCTGTGCCGCCTTTAGGCCTGAAGAGGATTTTGGGCCAGGCTGAGCTGTCATTCACCCAGCCCAGCTCAGCTGAAGACTGGCCAGTGAAAGGTAACTGTAGCTTGCCTGAATAAGAGAGTGGGCTGGCCTAAAACTCTTATATATGATATTATACATGTAGGTAAAATCACACCATATAAAATGCACTATATTATATCCTGAGATTGATTAAGTTATTACATAGGTTGTACCATGTAATACCATGTGATGTTTTAAATATTTATTCACCTATGTTATCACCTCCATTGGAAAAATGAAGATCTCACTTTTGAATTGGATTTGAGAGCAAAATTTTACCTGTTTTCAAATGTTCCTATTTTCAGCTGAGCAGTTATTCGTCAATGGAAGGTGTTCTGTACTGCAAGCCACATTTTGAGCAGCTTTTCAAGGAGACCGGAAATTTCAGCAAGAACTTTCAATCTCGTATGTCTAGTAATTTATGTCGGCTAATTTAATTAATTAATTAAAAATTTTTTTTTTTTAGTTTGTAGCTGCTTAATTGTTTGATACATTTCATTTTCGGCAGCTGCAAGGTCGGCTGAGAAGTTAACACCAGAACTGGTAATTTTTCCCTGAACTGCTGAGTCTTGGCTCTAATTTTCATCAGATAAAAGAATTATATTAATAAAGTGGGTAGTACTGTCACAAGTGTTATCTCTGATTTTTGTGCATTATACGGGTTTCAGACAAGGTCACCTAGCAAAGCTGCGAGCATGTTTTCTGGAACACAAGAAAAATGTGCAACTTGTGGTAAAACAGCTTACCCACTAGAGAAGGTAGAGTTCCAATCTTAAATTTGTGCTCCTGTTTCTTCTAATTGCTTCTTCTTTGATTTCTGACGTGTAATGGAACCCTTGCAGAGTGGTAGGACTTTAGATCTCCTGGCTTCCCTTAATTATCTCTCCCTGAAAATTTTAAGATTGTACTGTTATTCTGTTTTGTTATTGTTCCAGCGGTACCATCAGCCTCCTCCATCTCAAGTTTGATCCCCATCAACTCTCCTGGCCTCCTCATATTAAGATTTGGGGTGGGAGTACCTCTGTTATAGGCGACTCTAGCTTTCAGGTTCCAGCTCTTAAGCCTTTGTTGTTGGGATATTAAAGCCCAGTTTCAGGTCTGAAACTCCAAGTACAGCCAGACCTAACTAGCATGAATTTTCTCAGATTTAATCCTTGCTTTCCAGGATTGTTATTGGTTGGATTCAGGAGAGATAGTGTGGAGATTACCCACTCAAGGTTTCTCTTTGATTGGGCATCTCATTAGAGAGTTCCCTTAATTTTTACTACTTCCAGATTTGGTAACATTATTTTATTTGATACCATACTTTGTACTTTCCTTGGCGCAACAGTAAGGTTGCTCCATTGTGACCTTGTGGTTGCGGGTCAAATTGGGAAACAAACTCTGCAAAGCGGGGTTAAGGCTGTGTACATTATGACCCTTCCTAGGCCCCGCAATGGCAGAAGCCTCGTGCATTGGGTATGCCCTTTTTATAATTTATTCTTTCAAAATTACCCTCCTTCTTTGTTCCCAATTAAGCCCCGTCCTTAGTCAATAATTAGTAATCCCTTTGTATCCCTGCCCATATTGATTTACCAAGCAACCCCTTTGAGATTCTGTTTGTTTATCAAATATCCATTACCGGACCTTTTGAACCGTTGATCGTCTGGGTGGAACCCTAGCGACCCATAATCAGGGTTATTAAACCCGAGTTCACATTAACCTTCCTTTGTGCAGTCAGCCAAAACTGATGCTTATATCCTGTCCAGTAGTTGAACTGGATTTGCTGTATTCACAGATAAGAATCAACCTGTCGCTTAATTTTTCATGCATTTGGTCCCAGTGCACTCCTCCAGAGGGTTGGATTTAATTATTACTGAAATTCTAGAATTAAAATAATGGCAAGGCTGTTATGTTTTTTTTTTTTATAAATTAGTACAGACCCATTTAAGGTGTTTAAGTAACTTGGGTAACATAGTAGAATTCTGTCGTCTTGAGATGATCATTTTCTTAAAGCTTTGACATGGAAATGGGTTAAAAATCGTACAGGTTTGTTAATATTATTTACATAGGGATGCCAGTTGACCGATGTCAGACCTTCTCCTTTGTTAAGGAACCAGTATGGGTTTTTGTTGGGAAAACATTACATAAGTTGAGTATTCCATTTATGACAGTTCATTGTGAACGAACTTGGGCATGAAATCCGGGAGACCTAACACTTAGTCAACATTTGAACTCAAGCCAAGTTTCCTCTGATTATTTACCAATTGGTGTTCAAAAGATTTATGAGGTTTGTGCCTTGAGATTGATCATCGTGGTGTGTGGAACATGCATCAAGCCATCAAGGCTTAATCTTAAAAAATGCCTTAAAGCCATTAAAGGTGCATGCGTACATCATGAGTTGGAGTCACTAGTTCATAGGGGGAAAATAAGGGAAAACAATCTGATTTCTTTGTCTAATAGTTCATTGATAATGTGAAACCCGCTTGTTTGTGCAAACCAAAATTTTTATTAGCTTTTTAATTTTTTATAGAACTGTGAGGGGGTACTGAAATCTGTTGTATTGGTTTTTGTTGTCACCATTATGAACTCAACAAAACTAGTACAGTGGAAATTTTATGACCTCCCCATGTAACCGCGGTGGTGGGGGTATAAACTATTTGTGTAAGTTACCTAGTTCAACTGGTCTTTGCTGATGGAAAAAGTGATGAACAGTATGTTACATAGTTTCATTGATCTTTTCTGATCTATGCAATGCAAATTAAATTATTAGCCTCAAGTTTAAATCCATCCTATTGAGAGATAAAGGTGTGAAACTAGGAAATTTTCTTTATAGGAATAATAGATGGGGGTAGGAGTAAATCTATGGGTGGTAATGTGGAAGTAAATGCGCTAGGCATGTGAAGTAATTGCTGCTGTTAAACAATATTGGACCAGTTTCTTTTGACTGTCATTTTCCTTTCAAAATATTAGCATGTTCTGTTAAGTCAGGAATAAAACTAATTCTCCAGAGAGGAATTTTAGCAAATGCGGTTTGTTCTCAGGTGAACAAACCAATTAACGGCGACTGATGCACATTTTTTTACCAGTCACTGATTACATTCACACATATGAGCACACTGATGTCGTAAGCTCTTAGGGACCATGATTACATGTCAGGAGGAGTTGTTGCTGAAACTTCCACTGGAGGGGAGCGGATGGAGAGTATATTCTTTTAACCATGGTTTCTAGATATCAGGGAAAAAAATGTTACTTGCAAAAACTCAGTACGGGCGGTAGGAAATAGATGTCTACTAAGATACCTGGAAACAAATAAGTCTAATTCTTTTGATATTCTTTCTTCAGAAACCTGAAAGGTAGAACAATATGGCATCTTGTAATAATAAAATATACAGTTAAAATTGGTACCATGGCCTTTATATTATGGGCAAATGCAGCTCTATGGAAGAACCACAGAGTTGATATTCTTTCTTCAGAAACCTGAAAGGTAGAACAATATGGCATCTTGTAATAATAAAATATACACTTAAAACTGGTACCATGGCCTTCATATTATGGGCAAATGCAGCTCTATGGAAGAACCACAGAGTTGTAATAATAAAATATACAGTTAAAATTGGTACCATGGCCTTTATATTATGGGCAAATGCAGCTCTATGGAAGAACCACAGAGTTGATAAGGTTGCATTAATTACTTGCTTCTGATTAAGGGAAACTCTTCCAAATTTATGTACACAAAGATAAATGCATTTTTTTCTTTTTTGAATATAGGTAAATTCTTATGTGATACAAGTTGTCATTTGTCTTCCGAATGTTGTCAGGTAACTGTGGAAGGACAGTCATACCACAAATCCTGTTTCAAGTGCTCCCATGGGGGCTGCTCGATTTCTCCATCAAACTATGCTGCTCTAGAAGGCATCCTTTACTGTAAACACCATTTCTCCCAGCTTTTTAAAGAGAAAGGAAGCTACAACCATCTCATCAAATGTGCATCAATGAAGCGCCCGGCAACCCCTGTTCCAGATGCTTGATTATGAAATCTTAATTTCTCTAGCTGACGAGAGTGGTTTATCATTCAATACAGGGTGTAATCCTTGTCTTCAATTTCAACATTACCCCATAGGGTGTGCTTTCCTCTGATTTCCCCTTTCTGAGTTTGTGTTGGGGGAAATCGCTGATTTCTCCGCTTTGTTGTGGCTCACATGTTTTGAGTGGTTTGTTTCTGTTGTTTATGAGATGTGAGATTACTTTCTTGTGACATTTGTGGTGCCTCTATGCAATTGTGATTATCAGTGTGATTTTTCATTATAGGAGAAAATAGATAGCCATAGGTTTGGTTTGCCAACAATATTAACTGTTGTATAGTATGGCTGCAACAGGTAGAGCAGGGTATGGCCTCACCCTCAGGGATTTCGGGGTTTTCTAACCGTGCCCTTTAGTGGGTAAGCCATAATACCCTCTATCAAAGTTATCCAAGTCGGCTCCGATGTTTCCATGTAAATTATTTCATGTGGAAAATTTTTGTAATGCTTGTTTTTAAGAGTTAAAATAAGGGAAAGCCAGCAGTATGCCTAACCTAGTCTCAATAAGGGAAAATGTTGGGTATGCTGTTGGTATAACCTTATACAAGATTTGGGTTTATCTCTCTCTTCCTGTCCTTTGAAAAGTATCTTATGCCTATGTAATGTACCATACATTATAACTAAATTGAAATTATGCAATCTTATCTTATGGTTGTGATAATAATGAAATAGATATGGGTCTAACAAATATGAAAGCTATTGTATCCATCTTTATTTTTGTTGGAAAGGAATCTCTTGATAATAAAGATGGATTACACGCAAAATATTTGTACCATTGTTGCAGAGAAACAAGGATCAAAATTGGGCCAACAGTCCTATCCGTAATAGACTGAATCCTCCTTATTAGGGTATTTGTAGTATCTCTCGCAACCCTTGGAATACATGAAAATAGATATATATCAAAATATGAAACAAGATATTAAAAAATTTATGATTATATTTTATGTTTATACAGTCAAATTGGGTGTAAATTTTGAGAAATTTTTGCCTTTTCTTCACGATTCAATTTCTAGGGTTATAACTAATTCTAATATCTATCGATCTGCTTGTTCACAATCAAACCCCTACCTACTACATGAAAACCGATTTTGACTCTTACAATTTCGTTAAACTTGTAAAATGAAGGACATCAATTCTCATCCGTAGGATGGTGATCGAATCACCTATATCAACCCATTTATCGGAGTTATGGGATCCATGGCTCCGTTTCAAAACAGAAAGGTCATTTATCAAACGGTTGTGGAAATGTGGTAAATCGTATCAACGGATAAGAACCACCCAAGCATTTAAGTGATGGGAGGGGGAGGGGCCACATGCAATCAGAGGGACATTACACTCACTGTCATAAAAAAGTACCCTAGGCGCCGGTTCTAAATCGTTGGCGCGAAGGCCAGGTATTTCCCGCCAATAAAAATTATAGGTTTTTTGAAGGAACTTAAAAAGAGACCCCCTCTCACAAAGTCTTAACCACCGCCCTATAAATCCATATGCTGCTTTTCCTCTCATTCTCTCTCCATTTTGTCGTCTCCTTTCAAACCCTAGACTGTCTCTTCTTTCTTCTCTCGAGAACTAAGAAGCTTTCTGCTTCCACGATTTCCTTGGTTTAAGGACTCGAAGAGGTGTGTAACAGAGAAGTTTGAAGATGTTGGAACTAAGGCTTGTGCAGGGGAGTCTGTTCAAGAAGGTGATGGAAGCAATCAAGGATCTGGTGACCGATGCTAACTTCGACTGCTCGGCCACCGGATTCTCACTCCAGGCCATGGATTCGAGTCATGTGGCTCTAGTAGCCCTCCTCCTGAGATCGGAAGGCTTCGACCACTACCGCTGCGACCGGAATCTGTCCATGGGAATGAACCTCAATAACATGTCCAAGATGCTCAAGTGTGCCGGCACCGATGATATCGTCACCCTCAAGGCCGATGATGGCAGCGACACCGTCACTTTCATGTTCGAAAGTCCAAGTAAGTGGTTTTCCTTTATTTCTTCTTTCTCTTTCGTTTCTTGTTTAGGTTTTCGTGTTGATTATCTTTCGATTTATGCTATTGTTTGCTGGTCTTCGGGGGAGATTTGAAATTTTCTTGAGTACACGCTTGGGTTTCATTTTACCCCTTCTCCTTTCCCTCTTTTAGCCTCTATCCTAACCTCTATCCTAAACTCGATAAAAAAAAAAAAAATAGGGACGGAAAGTTGAAAGAGTCCATTTATAGAGTTCTGAGATATGATTTCTGGTTTCGTGGTCTTTGTATGTATCAAAAGATCAAGATAAGATTGCAGATTTTGAGATGAAGCTGATGGACATAGATAGTGAGCATCTTGGAATCCCCGAAGCAGAGTACCAAGCCATTGTCCGTATGCCTTCGTCTGAGTTCAGCAGGATTTGCAAGGACCTCAGTTCTATTGGTGATACTGGTAATGTTAATGCTTCATTTTTGACTTCGAACTGCCTTCAACAGTTCTAATTATTAAATTTCTTGAATTTAAATGCAAAACCTTTTCTTTTATTTTAATCATTTGGGATGCTGGGTTTGACAGTTGTGATCTCGGTGACAAAGGAAGGTGTGAAGTTTTCCTCTAGAGGTGATATTGGAACTGCAAATATTGTTTGCAGGCAGAATGCGTCAGTTGACAAGGTACAACTATTATGCATCTTTTCTTCATCATGTTCGTTTGATTCACACTTTCCTGCCTTGAATTGTAAAACGACTCGATCATAATTGTTTAATGGGGATGGCTACTCTGGCTTCTAATTTGATATGTTTTTTTTCCTTTCTTAGTTTCGTTCTCTTATTTTGTTTGTTGGGTGGAAATTTTTACAGCCAGAGGAAGCTGTCATCATACAGATGCAGGAACCAGTGTCGTTAACGTTTGCCCTGAGATACATGAATTCCTTCACCAAGGCAACTCCATTGTCCAGCACTGTTACTATCAGCTTATCTTCTGATTTGCCTGTTGTGGTCGAATACAAGATTGCAGAAATGGGGTATGTCAGATATTACTTGGCTCCAAAGATAGAAGACGATGATGATGAATCGAAGCCTGATATGAAGACTGAGGCCTGAAAGATTCTTTTCTTAATCACACCTGCTTGCCTATCATTTTTTCTCTTGCAGGTCCTTTGTCAAATTTCAGGGTTGGACCAATAGTTGACAATCACCCAATCGGTAGTTAAAGTAGTTAGAAGATTCTAAGATTGTTCTTGTTATATCCAATTGTAGTTGCTTTTCTACTATTGTATTTTGGATATTTGAGTTTTAGTTCTGGAATTCTTATCCCAATCTTTAGAGTGCTGGCTCAAGTCCTCTGACACATCTATCATTTACTAGTCTCCGTGTGAATTTTAAATTGGTATTTACAGGATGTAGAGACTTGCAAGCTCACTTTCGTATGACAAAACCCCTACAAGACATCAAGGAAACCTACAATTTCATGGACAAACTATGAGTGAGATTCAGGTAGCCACATCAATATCATTAGGGAAGTGCAGGTATTGTAGTGTTGAATGATACCTGAAAAATCCATGGATCTGATGGTTGAGCCTGCCCTGTGGATTAACCTCTACTGAGCCTTAAGCCCCTAGTTGGGGGCCTGGGGTTACCTTATACGAATTTTGCATTACACAGCAGCTTACATGGTTCAATGAATCAGTTGTGATTCTGATTGTGCACAATTCTCAAACCCCTCTTATGAATTGGTCATGAATGCATTGCACTTAATCTTAATTTTTCGACTGTGGCTCTTGTCCTAGGCCGGTTGTGAATTGATTAGGAATTCACTTGAATCTTAATTTTTGGTCATTTTTATTAATTTTAGTCTGTGAAAGAGCAGAAAACCAGTGGAACTAAACTCTAGATTTTAATTGAATTCTATGGAGGCTGATCCCATGTCTTGTTCCAGATTTTTTAATCTTCGGTAGTGTCCCCATAACAGAAAGAGGAAGATGCTCTTTAATGTGAATGGGTGTCTAGCGGATGTAGATTAAAGGTTGTTATTGCCATTGCATTCTTGGTATGGTGTTGATGTAAGAACTATTTCCCAGGGAGGATTAAAGGTTTTCTATTTCTTTCTTTGCCTTTGTTGTTTTGAGCCACAATTAAAAGGATATATGCAGTGCACAAAGCTACTCCCAATGCGGGATAATGGAGCTCCTTACTGGCCAAGATCTGTGCTCTAGTTGGTCATCTGTTGCTTAGAGAGGCACAGAGAAAGGAAATAAATCCCTTTACACAACTCAAGGGGGCCGTTCCCCTGGGGGAGAGCAAGTGTGAATCGGCAAGACCTGGCTAGAAAGCAGAAGATGTGGATGACAACAGGTTGAGTTTGGATATGGCTCGTAGTTGCCTGTGTACTGATTGAGCTCTTGCCACCCGTAAAAACCAAGTTTGGCCTTGCCCTGCTAGCGAGGATTTCTGCAACCTTGATGGTTTCTATTTTCAAGCAACTCTTGCTCTTTTATCACTTTGTTATATACATTCTCCTCTTCATCTCTCCTAGTTAGCGATCAAGATGATAGATAAAAGACTCATCCTTGGGTTAAATTACGATCAACAGGATAATATTATTCAAACCCTAGGTACTTAATTGAAGTATCTGGTTTCCTAGTAAGCTAATTGAGTGAACTATTCCACCAATTTCAACCATTGGCGACGGGGTGTGGGCAAAATAAACTACAATACCAAGTAACGTATTGCAACATTTGGCATAACAAAATCCACCTCGGGTAGGCGATTGTTGCTGCATTTCAGCCCGAAAAAAAAAAAACAGTGCCTCTTCTCCCTTTTCAGAAAAACAGGAAGGTTATAAACCTAATCAGTTTGAAGTTTGTAAGTTACTTGATGAAAATAAACAGGCATTCTCCTTTTCCTTGATACATGTAAAGCCTTGACAGAACAAGCTTTTCTCCTGATATACATGTTAAAACAAACAATTACAAAGATGCAGCTGGCCGTCGTCAACATGAGAACAATGGTTGGAAATAATGGTAGAAAGTATCAGAATATCTTTCATTAATTAATCAAGAGATGTCAAAAGGTCTAAAAAACAGATAAAATTGGGCGGAGACCCAATTCTGAACCTGAAAAGAATAGTAGACATTCCTATATTATGGGAAGAAAAGACAGACCAATGAATCCTCTTATTGAGATTTTCCTAGCCTTTCCTAAGCTGGCAGTTGCTGTTGATACTTGATACAGGTGGAAACTCTATCGCCGGTCTCCAACAAAAGAATTTGGAGGGTGCAATATATGGAATCGGCTGAATAGCACCAACCTCAGCTCCAAGAAGCATGTTGCGGCCCTCGTAAAAAAAAAAAGGTAAAATACAAGAAAAATGTATTTGTATGCTGTTTCAGACGGTTTCTTCACTTGCTCCGTTTCTTCACTTCACTGTAAAGGATAACTCCCATAACTGTTAATGAGTAACCAAGCATTCCAGTCACTGAAACAGGATTTCTGAATATCAAAATAGAGACCACCACAGCCACAGCTCCTTTTGCATTTCCAAGGACCTGGAAGAGTAGACAAGTTCTTTAACCCAAAGCAGGATTACAAAGTTCTTTAAAATATATTTTCAAGATGGTTCAATTTATCTTACAGCTTCGAAACTTCAAGAAAACTAACAGGATATACATAATATGAATTACTGTGACCGTACTACAGAATTGAAATCCACATCTCCCTATGTCTAGGCCATGTTCCATATTTTCCAATCTAGAAACCTGTTGGAAATAAGTCCATAACAGGTTCTGGAATCACTTTCCTTCTTATAATATACCAAATCTCAGTTGTAAGCAAAGGAATGCAATTCAACTCAACTCAGCTTTATCCCAGCAAAATGGGTCAGCTACATGGATCCTTTTTCTCCAATAAACTCTTTTCAAACCACAGTTGTTACTACTCCTAACCTATGCATGTCTTTCCTCACTTCTTCTAGATTCACTTTAGGCCTAACCCATGCTCATTTACCTTCTTCAATCTGAATATACTCGCTCAGTCCATATTGGAACAGTCTAAGGCCTCCGTTGCACATATGCATGCCACAACAAATGGCATCTACAGTTAATTCTGATATTTGATCTGATCAGACCAGATTCCAGCACCCGACAGCCTGTGGTTCCAGATTCCAGATCCCAAATTCCTGGTTACGTCAGGAATCTTATTCGTAGTCCAATTGTGGCTCCTTCAATATCAGCTTATTTTCCTTTTTTGATTGTTATTACTTGTCATTAAGCAGGCTGAATTAGGCTTATATATTTCCAGTCCTGTTTGTTTATGTTTTTCTAGCCTGTCCCATTTAGTTAGGAAAAAGGCTGAGTTGTTGTTTGTTTATGTTTTTCTACATTATTTAAGATTCCTAGTCAGATCACTACTCTCCCCAAAGCTGATCAATTTGGAAGAGTTAGAATCAGGCTTGCTTAATATTTTAATATTTTTCAACTGAAAGATC
The DNA here is from genome assembly GCF_013358625.1 of Macadamia integrifolia. NCBI lineage: Eukaryota > Viridiplantae > Streptophyta > Magnoliopsida > Proteales > Proteaceae > Macadamia > Macadamia integrifolia. The sequence goes on along the minus strand of NC_056564.1, from coordinate 9,203,378 downwards.
TATCCCAGAAAGACTATAAAATAAGCAAAAATTTTATCCCGCTATTTAGACATGCAGAATAGGAGCTCACATCTTTGGAGGTTTAATGGGTTCACATAAATATATTTAGACATTCAAATCAACAGCGAACAGATTCTCTGTTCATTCACAGTAGACATTATGTGCCAAAGTTATCCATCAAATATACATATCAGTCAATCAAGTACCTTTATATACAATTTCATTGCAAAATACCAAAACCAGTCTAAAGTCAACAGAGCATCAAAATACCACGAAGATGGGCACAACCCTTGAAATCAAGGCTGAGAAGCCACCTTTCTAAATAACCCTGGATAATATTTATTTTCTGTCATAAGTCTAGCATAACCCTCTTAGTGCCCTAGCCAGATCAAGGGCAGCAAGCAATGTACTTCTGAGTTCTGATAATTCATATACCCACAGGCAAACACCATTGAGTTGCAGCGAGAAAATCTACATCTATGTTAACTTCTACTGTGCTTTAAGGTCTGGCAGTTTCTTTTTTCAGATTAATTGATAGTTGTCCACGATAACAAATAACGACTAATTATAGAAGGATTTTGCCAAACATCACATGTGGTTATTCTTTATCTCTTTGGAAATTCTCAATATGCACTCAAGTGAACTTCATAATTAAAATGATTATATCCATATCTACAATAAAAAAACTGCTTACCAATAATTTTACCCATAGGCTTATGATTTATTTATTAAAATGATTTCCCCCATTTCTTATGGTTCAAAAAATGAAGCACAACTGAGAACTTGACAGCACTGATAAAAAGGAAATGTAAGAAGGAGATATGCCTGTCAAGGGAAATTCAGCAATACTGACATTGGATGTTCATAAAAGACAAAAATACAAATCAGAAGTATATTTTTGTAATCTTATGAGAAATATTTTTTCATAGAAATGAGCATGTAATTGACCAGAGGGACATACCTGAAGAGTTAAAGCACTGGTGTGTTTGGTGACCAAGAAGTTGGTCAAATTCACAAAATATGCAAGTGCAGAATTGAAGAGGAGATACCAAAGGATCTTGCTATCATCTCTTGCAAGTGCTAGCGTGATCCCAACAACATTTTCCTCCATTATAAGTGCCGCAGGAAGTAGGAACACAACAGCAATTGGAGCCATGTACAACAGGAGGTTCATGGAATTCAACTTCTCTCTGGAAACATTGATTAAAAACTTTCAGCATATATTTACAGCTTCATAACAACTTTGGATGTAGACCAAAGATCTAATGCCCTAGAATCCAGACAGAGAGCTTATACCATTAGCATTCCTTACCCTTCGGAGGACAGCAAAATCCCTTGAAGTACTGACTTGAGTGCCCTTGCAGCAGTAGCACCAACACACATTATAAAACCAAATAGATGGAAACTTGGTTCACCCTGCAACCACAACATAAGAAAAGCTTTACAAAAGAGATAAAAATAACCCTCGGGCTACAACAAGTTCAGACAATAATTATTAGCTTGTCAACCTTGCCCTCTTGTGGTGATCCACAGGTAAGGACAGGATTACAAAACCATTGACCCATCCAAAATCAGCAGAGAGGCAGTGCCAGTATCATTGGCCACATAATTGTTGCATGTACTGGGGAATAATACAACTACAAACAAACGCAACATCATCATCATCATAATCATAGATATGTTCCAAACCCAATTAAGGGAATAGGTTGAATTTAAAAGGGTATCCATGTTCCACTCAATAGCAGGACTAGAATATCCATAAAATCAACAATTAGAAACAGGATTTGCACATTCAAACCAAAGAAAACTGCCATGTGTTAATACCAATCCCATTCCCCCGCCCAAAAAAAAAAAAATTTTTTTTTTTTGGGCGGGTAAGCTGAATTTGTACAGACCAACCTAAAGCAGATAAATTACTAAAGTAGAGATTCAACTCTCCATTCAAAGAAAACCAAGAAGTACAGGCAAAAGGAAGTTGAATACATAAAATTAAAATCAAAAGCAATGGAGAAGAAAAAAAAGGGGAAATTGGATGTATAAGGACTCACCCCGCTAGCAATGATGACCCCTGTAACGACAGGAATGAGGGTAACGTAAGTCAGCCAAGATTCCCTCTTCACCGTCATGATATAGGCGAACAAGGCGGTAAAGAATGGGGTAGTGGCACCAACTGCCTGGTTGAATGACACCGGAAGGAATCGAAGCGAGACATTACCGCTAACAACGGAAGCACAAAAAACGAGGCTCAGAGCAGCGATCTTCATGAACTGAACACGGGATCGGATGGTTTGCATTGGGACCATCTTCATCCAAGCAATGGCGACGTAGCTGAGCAGGGAACATGCTGTCATGTGACACATGGTGAGGAAGATCGGATACTTGAAACCATAGTTGCTAAGGAGATACTTGTTGAGCAACAAAACCCCGATGTTGGACGAGTACCATGCCGTCACAAGCCCAATCGTGAAAAAACGGCTCGAGCTCTTCATCGTAGAATGGGGTCAAAATTCTCTAGGGTTTTCCCTTTCAAATCTGAAGACGAGAGCTTGCCGCAGGACAGACTTGGTAAAGCTTTCTATCTGCAAAACATGGATCTGTTGGGGGCAGCACCGCTAGGGTTAAGATGTAGAGTGGAAAGGGGATGTAGAATGGAGCATTTGTGATCCCAGAGAGAGAATGAGGTAATCAAGAGAGGAAAGATAATCTCCCATGGATCTAAGAGAGTTTCATGAGAGATTTTGATTGTCTGAAAAGAGTTGAAATTTATGGTTTTCTCAGAAGGTAACGACCAAGCTTATCAAAGGGAGAAGAAGAGAAGAGAGCTTGGAACCATTGAAGGGAAGAAAGTAAACGAGGTGGAGGAGAGGAGAGGAGGGAACTTTGGTTTATTACTAAAAACCTATTTTCTTTCCCCCCTAGTATTTTTCTCCGGCGTCGTGTCTGGTTTTAACCGTAAGTAACCAAAGCCTTCTGAGGCAAATGTGAAAACGGAAAGAACGGTCCTCTCTCTCTTTCTTCTTTCTCTCTCAGGCGTCAACTTTGATTTTCATTTCTTGCGTTTCAAATTTTTTTTCTCGTCTCTCTCTCTCCTCGTTTTTGGCGATTATGGGAATGTACCTCCCCTCTTCGTTTCTTCCAAGTGGCTTGCCACGTTAAGGGAGGTGAGAGGTGGAAGGGTCGTACCTACCAACTCACCATTTAGTGGGACCCACATTATGTAACGTTTAATTGCCTTCAGGACAGATTAACATTTTGAAAAATAATAATAAAAAAGAAAGACACGCTTATCCCGGCGGGGTATATGGAGGAGCGTATAAAGGATGGGGAGGGGTGTATTTCACCCCCAAAAAATAAAAGAGAGCTTTTTGGTTTAGATCTGCTATTGTGATTTTCTACCATTTATTATATAGAATACCTGAGAATTTCCACTATCAAATTTTAACCCGAAAAAAAAAAAAAAATATATATATATATATATTCTAATATCAATCAAATAATTAAAAAGAAGTAATATATTATTTTTGTTTGGGTATTTTTTTTTTTTTTTTACTAAAAACAAGTCCAAATTTACGGCTCGTACCAAGTATGTTGCTCACCAACTGCACTACCCTCTTAGGTTGCTTGCATCATGTGTACAAAAGTGAGAAAGAGGACACTAGTGCACCCTTCTTCACATATATCGTGTGTATAATTATGTATATATACCAGTATTGTAGATATTACTAAACTTTCCAATTCTAAGTAAAAACGTATAGCTTAGATCCATATAATAAACATACGATTTAGATAGAAAAAATTATTCAATAAAAAAAATATAAAAATGAACGAATCAGGTATTTTCATTTGTTTAATAGTTGTTGTTAAACTTTGACATGGATATACTAACATCTTTGATGAAGATGCTTCCCACTACTATGGTCGTTGAGAAGATGCAAAAATATTTCTTTTGTTAGGGAGGAATCAACCAAAAGAGAAATATTGGATTAAAAAAATTCTTTCTATATTGAAAACACTTGGAGCTGGAGGGGTTGGGCATTTAAAAACTGCCAAAACATGAATCATGCGCTATATGGAAACTTAGAGTTTTGTAAAAAAGAAAAAGGTTTTCATTTTTGTGGAGGTTGTTGATGCATGATATTTTCAGAGATAATCATGTCTGGTGGGAGATTGGAAGGGATCGTGAATTTCATGATCCATACCTTTTTAATAAAATATGGGGAAGTGATTCTTGTAGGGGAGCGTAGTTCTTATGCGTATACAAGAGTCAATGGGAGAACACACAGAAGCATTAAGCAAGAGGTCATTATCGCATTCTATAAGAGGGGGGGTGGCAGTCATCTCGCCATCTAATGTGTTTGAATGCAACCCCTACTATTCCTCACAGGAAATGTTTTTTCAGAAAAGATATATCATATTTAGAGAAAGGGTTTGTTGGTATGGTAGTTTAAGAACACAAAAAGGATATAAATCACCATTCTAAGGATATTTTTGATACTTTTAGTAGTAAAATCATTCCAAGTGAGTAGAGTAAATTTATTCTAATGAAACTTACCTCTTGTGGTAAGGTGTAAAAGTCTTTTGAATAATAAAACTTAAAAAAATCACAGATTTGTTAAAATCATTGCTTCTTCAAATTCTAATTTTTAAAGTTCGACTAATTTGGATTCAATTAGGTTCGAAAATTTTAACAGTTGACCATCAGTGATGAAAGATTATCCCATAATATGAGCGTTAAGGAAGGAATTTTCTTATCTTTTTTCTTTTAGGGGGTAAATTAAAGTGATTTTCTTATACACCTATAAAGATGCCATTTAAATATTCTCTATCACAAAAGATGATTGAACCTCTTTAACTATCAAACTCGATCGGCCTAATAACCTCTATCCATTTGAGTTAATCAATGAGTCTTTAAAGTTCTATCCTACATTCCCACTACATAGACAACTTCAATTGACCTAAAACTTAAGGGATAGTTAAGGGAGGTAGGACCAGTTGACCCCACTTTATCTACCATGTGGCAGATATTAACGTCAACCATAGAAGCTTCGTTGGGTGGCTGAACGTTGAACTGGTCCAAGAGTCCAAGTTGATAATTAATAATGATATCTTAGATGAAGTCCACAAACTAAATGCCTAATATTTGTGTCAAAATCACCTCAATGACTTATGGAAGATAAATCTGAGTAGCACAAGGGCATGTAACCATCTTATTAATTAATCAATTATTTGGTAAAACTCAACTAATCCATGATTTGAAGGGATAAAATAAGAAGAACCATTTAATGAAATATTAATTAGGGGGGCTATTGTTAATTAGTGAGAGAAAGGTATTACCTGACATGATACGTTGAGTCATTGATAGGTCATGGATGACCGACCCTATTATACTCCACTCAAGTGGGAGAAAAAGAAGGAAAAGTTAATAAGACTTGATGTTTAGGTTACTTCATTTAGAACTTCGATAAATTTTTCTTGGATTAACTAAATCAAGCCATTAACTCCCAATAAAACCTCAACCAAGTTGTTTAGATCCTACCTTTTCGTTTCCTTTACTCGTGCGCATGTGTTAAGGTAAAAGACAACACATTAAAATTCTTTTGTGAGTCCTCCCTTTTTGTGATCATGGAGAAAATCAAGTAGAATGATTAAATACCTCTATAATTTTTGCAGGATTGGCCTTTTACTAGAGCATTGAAGTATATGGCTGGTGGAATATAAAAAACAGGATCGGCATATTACAAGTATGAGTAAGAGATCACTACCTTGTTGTGTGGTTATCGCAAGAGTGTGGGGGGTCAAATGAGAGTGCGTGTTGAAGTATTAATATGGATGAGATTCTTGATTTCTTTGGAGGTAAGATGGTAATTTCATAGACTCCTGTGTCTAGGCATTTAGGATTTTTAATCTTGAAGAGACGAACAACTCTACATTTCTGGTAAGAACAGCCCTAAATACCATGTAGAGTTATTGGCCTGAGATGGATCGGGGAGGAGCAAGATCAACCTTGGCCCATTCCTATCTAGAATCAACCAATCCAATCCCATTCTTAATTCCGACTCGCCAATGCCCTCCAGGGAGGCAAGGACATCTCAAAAATTGGTATAAATGTATTTCACCTACCAGTGCAAATTTGGCCTGTCGAACGCAAGCTCTCTGAAATCCACTCCAAACCCCCCCTAAGCCCGAGCAAGGATTGAATTGGGCATCTCAACCCGTGGGGCAAGTTTAAGCTATGATTTTAAAAAATCCGACTCTATTTCACCTTTAATCTATCTTTTTCCTTTTTCGATAGACCTCACCCAAGGTTCAAGTAAGTGGATTTTTTTTTTTTTTCTTTTGGTAGGAGGTTCAAGTAAGTGGATGAAGGACGGAAATTTGTTTGTGGGACGCATGAAATCTCGTAGGCCCTCCAATTCTCAAGCAACTTGGGAGCTGGCTGTGCCCAATAAACCTAACGGTAAACATGCAGTGGGCCCCACTATTGGGTGGCTGACATATGAATACGTATTGGTAGTTGATACTTAACAACATATAGCCGTAGGTGCCGACATGCAGAAGATCCATTCTTCTCCCGTAATACCGTTAGTGGAAATGAGATTATCTCCCTTTAACGCGTCCAATAATTCAGGTTTTTTACTTGACAAAAAGAGTGCCATGACGGAAAAGACGATGCGTGAGCCGAAAACGATGGAATACGGAATATCTTGTACGCGACAGTGATGGAGAGGCGTGGAGTCGTGGGTTCCATCTTCCATGTGATGGAGAGAGGTGTGGAAATGCGACATTGTTTTTTGGACAAAGTTTACACAGTCCTGATGTGATCTCTCTCTCCCCATATATTTCTCCTGTTATTGTACGCTATACAGATGGGCCACGGTGAACTAATGCCTGTTCATCATGACCTCAGGAAAACTCCATCCTTATTTCATCATATCAGAAGATTCAAAATTCTAATCTAAATATCAGAAAGGTAAATAGACTCTGTGGCCAGTTCACTTGATCCTGATCAAACTCTGACGTCACTTGCTCACAGTTAGACTAAACACTGATGACAATAATCCCTAATCACCTAGCTTGGTGAACTCCTTCGAGAGTGTCTCTGCTTTCTGATTGCTGAATGCTCCAAAACAGAGGGAGTTGTTATGATAATAATAATGAGGAACAAAATGCTACCTCACAACCCTAGGGTTTGAATCCACTCCCCATATGGGGCAGTGATGGACCCTCCATGGAGTGTGGATCCATGAAGGGTATAGATCTGTCCTCACGTGGGGAGCTGATCTAGATTCCGAACTCCACCCCTATGCCCAAAAACAAGAGGGTGGTGAAAAAGACCAGCCTCTCCCCTCGCCAGATTCATGTGTATCCTTCCTGGTTGGTCCATACGTTGGCGCAACGACCATACATTCCCTAGCTCTTATAATAATAAGGAAAACAAAACCCTAATAGGATATGTAACCCTTGCACCCAGATACAATGGGGCAGAATGACCACCTCATCCTTTCACGAAAGGTAGGAATCCTTCCCATGTTACTTCCTCAATTGCTCCTATGGCCCGTGTTGGTGTAGGGGACATGTTGTCTTTCAACAAACCCTCTCCTTAATAATAATTATTATTTTATTATTGTTGTCGTGTATATATATATATATATATATGTCTATCATTATTAATTACCAAACAAAATTCCATTAATGTGGTCCCATTCGAATATGCTTATCTAAATGGGACCACCATTAAGTCACATGGGTAATTGGTTTCAGTCATTGAGATTTTAATGACCTCTCAATAGAACATTGTACCAGTGGTACAACCTTATATATAGCCACATGTCAAATTTTAAATTGAAATTTAATCAAATACATTGCCCTATTTGTGAACAATCCCCATTGGTTCTTGCGCATTGAGAGAACCTTGTAAAATAGGTGCAACAAAAAATCATATTTTTCCGGAAGGTAGTTGGGCTCTAAGGCACATAAGGCTCACACAATCTCAAAAACTGTTGATTAAAACTTCGAGCCACTTATATATTTTGAGTTAAAATTTTACCACTCAAATAGGTGGGGCCCATATCACACTAACCCACCCATGTACTTTGCCCACTGCAGGCTGTGAAGTGTTTACATTACAAAGAAGTGTACCATTTAGAAGAAGCTACAGTGAAATGTGAAAACATCATGTGAATAAATCTAAATCACTCAACCTATTCACATCCCGAATTGTCTGAACTTGAATCAACTTTTTCAATAAAATTGACAGAGGGCACTTTCGCTGTTATTTCAAAGAACAATTGCTCCATAAGGGGAAAAAAAAACTTTCAAGCATTTCAGGAACTTCTATAATCCAGAAAATGTTGACTTACAATTGCCACCACCTGCAATGCTGAACGATTGGGTGCTCCAGAAACTTGTTTGAAGCCTCACATTGATGACGAGGAACAGGACCAGCAGAGAGCGAACCAGGGATAAAGCAAGAAAGAGAACACTTAAGGCAGCCTCCAACGCTCTCCTGCATAATCTGCTTGGTCTCCAAGCTCTTCTTCAATTCGAAGTAACTGTAAATAAGAAATAATAAAAAAAGGGCCATCAGTAGTGTCCCTAACTGCTACATGGCAGATCTTTAGGGACTGTTCACAGAGTGCTCTCTAAATGGGCTGTGTAGGAAAGTTTACCCATGAGACCATGACCAAGACCAAAAAAATAACTAACTCCAATGGCAGTTCGCAAATAAAAGACGGCAAGAAGGAAATATACCTGGTTGTACTTTGCAAGCCGCTCACCACGGCAAGGTGCACCAGCCTTGATCTGACCAGTGGCCAGCCCAACAGCTAAATCAGCTATGAACGAATCTTCAGTCTCCCCAGATCTATGGGATACCACTATTCCCCAGTTAGCATCTTTGGCCAGCTTTACAGCTTCGATGGCTTCGGTGACAGTCCCAATCTGATTCACCTGCATTCAGCAAATCAAAATAATCAGAAATTAAAAGCCTTTCGTATTGCAATCTACCCGCTGAAGCTGCAGGAGCTCTTCAAAATATGTGCACATTCAACAGGCTTCTACCATTACCTATAAGTTGTTTTTCAACATACATACAAACTCCCCCACCCCCCCACCCCCCCCCCCCCCCCAAAACCAAAAAAAAAATAAAAAACCAAAAAAAACAAAAACTAAATGATAGATTAAAATGCATGAAAACTTGCCATCATGTTTTAGAAGTAAATAACCTTTAGAAGAAATTAAACTTCAAGATAATGGCATGTAAGTTGTAACTAGACAATTTTGTAAACATGGATGCTCTTAAATAATGTCAATGCTGGGTCCCTTAATAAGCAACCATGCAAAACAAAATTAAAGTTGTAGAAAATTGAAATCTTTGGGTTTAAATCAGTTATATGCCCAGATATTATATTCAGTCAGTAACAACATCAACATAGAAAGCCATCTTAACATTTTACAAATACAATGGTTACCTTGAGAAGAAGGGCATTACAAGTTGATTCATGTATTGCTCGCTCAATGCGTTTTGGATTCGACATCAACAATTTATCTCCAACAACCTGAAAAACTGTTTTCTTAAAAATATTCTTCTTTTGATCATGATTAATATTAAATTAAAAAAAAAAAAGTTGGACCAAAAACTCCCCAAGTCATGATTTTCCACAAAATCAACTGGCAATACTAACTACAATAAGACATGGTCCCAAGTCCCAACTACACCAATAATCTCACTAGGCAATCCTAACCATCAATGAAGTTCATTTGAAATAATCCATCATTTAACCTTCTAATAACGAAGAGGACATGTACCTACCAAGAAGTAAAACACAAGGATAAATGTAACATTGCAGATTTAGGAGCATTTGATCTGTGCCTATTTTGGATGCATCTCCTAGATGATCCATCGAGTGTAGTGGGTCACATCCACATCCATGATTGCCATGTAGTAGGCCTAAGTTCCAAACTAGAGTTTGGATATGTGGATGACATGCCAAAACATTATCATCATAAGAAAAATGACAGACCTGACATATGCCAAGGTTGGAAAATAATTTTGTATTCTCCCAGTCCTCCTTGTCGAATGGCTCCTCAATTGATACAATTGGATAGTCTGGAAAACCAACAGATTGTTTCAGTTAAAATACACAATAGAGACAGAGAGAGAGGAATGCCTTTGAAGTAAAAGTTCAATGAATTAATTCTGGTCATACCTATATTTTGATTCTCATTCCAAAACCACTACCTTGGACATTCTTGTTAATTATGTTTCCGCCATTAACCCTTGTTTTATTACCTATTGTGTATTTGGGTGTATTGTGTTTCAGGTTCCACATCAATTTTTTATATAATTTCCATTGGGCTTATATATTTGCTATATTATTGCAGTGGTAGGCCCTCAATCACATCAGTTTGGGGTTTTTTAATTTATTTTTGGATAATTGATACTTGCATGACCAGATAAATTGCATTGTTGCTGACGATGATGCGCTTCAGCTGATATTACTGCTGGATTTATGATGATTGATTCAAGTTCTCTCTGTGCTCACTGGCATCTATGACTGCTACAAGACCGATGTTGCCTCTAGTTGGAGCTCTTGACATGTATACTCCAGCTTGAGGGGGAGTGTTAAGATGAGTCACAAGTAGGGAGTTTGTCCCAATCTGATATAGTTATTTTATTGATTTCCAAGTTGAACTAAGTTGTTTACTTCGTAGCTTAGGTAATGTTATCTCTTTCCTATTGTAACTAGGCATTAGGTTCCTGTTATGATTAGGCTTTAGAGTCCTACACAGATTATGTGATTGTTTCAGATTTAATATAGAGACTGGCCAGGTGATAGGTTGTCCATCAACAATCACACAAGCCTTCCTCCCTCAGTCTCTCCCTTTTTCTTTCTTTCTCTCTCAATTCTCTTCTTCACAGGGTCTGGTTGCTAAGCTTTTGTTACAAACTCTTTAGAGATTTAATCCATATTAACCTAGTTCATGCCTTGAAGAAAAGAAAGATTGGTCTACTGTACCTGTACAGAGCTGTGTGTACATCCCGATCATATCCTCTGCACTCTTGAAATTCTGTCCAGATTTATTTGGGGATTTGAAGTCCAAATCGTACTTTGTTCCTGTATCACAGGGCAACAAGCCTCAAAACAATTGGTATGAAACTATGCATAGACACACAGTAACAGCACAATTCACAACCCCACCCCCCCTTGAATAGGCATCCTATCAAAGACAAATGCATGGCCAATGGATGGGTGATAGATAATGTGGCTTGGACAAAGTTAAGTAAACTACTCAAGTTTTCATCAAAATCCTACCCTTATATATGATTATGGGTGAGAAAACTACTAATTCCAAGGTAACATCTTTAAATATTTAAGATACAACAGCACTGATGAGAACATGTCCTATGGCCCAGAGAGAATTGATAGTTTTCTCCTCATCACAATTATATGATTACCAACGAACTTCAAATATATTGAGAGAGAGAGAGGTCGGGGAAGACCTCAATTATTCTCAGATACAGCTAATTGTACAAGGCAGTAAAATTATTCCCCAGAGAAAAATAATGATCACCTATGCAGAACTCTGTAGCAGCTACATCCATTGCTATCTTAATTCTTTCATTATATCCAGCTCTTTCGATTGCCTCATTAACAAGATCCAAACCTTCTGTAAAACTGCAAATAGAAAGAAAGATCAGCAACTAAAAGGGAAACAGCTTACCACAGCAAGATCAAGAAATTGTTTCTCAAAGACTTGCATAACCACTCTTAAACCTAACAGGACCAATTTATGTTGTGGGAGTATTCAAAGCTGCCCATCTTGTATGGGATGTTCTTTTATATATATTCCAAATAAATAAAATACTAGCAAAAGTGAAGATATAGCTAATCTATAATTCAAGAAACTAGCATCAGATAGAAATACTTGCCTTGAGATATTAAGGGCGAATCCACCATCTTCACCAACATTGCATACATGGACACCATATTTTTCAGTGATAACAGCCTGCATTTTGTGAACAGAAATTAGAATATATGAAGGAACAGGGAAGCAGGGAATGGAGTAAAGAATCAGAGGCATCAAAACAAAGATTACCCAAAATGTTAAAGCATTCCCGACAGAACGGTAACAAAATGCATATGTAGACACAAAACTACAAATATAATCCATAATCAAATATAGAATAGGTGCCCTGAAAAATATCTGGTCTACATGATAAGGGCTATGGATCAACCCAGTTCTCTGGGGTCTGGGCTGTTTAAACATTAGTCCACTTTATGACCAATCCAAGAGGGCGAAACACGTTAATGATAGAGTTACAAGCACACAATGTCTGAATATGATAGGATTAACACATATTATATGGTATCAAAAGACCTGAAATATATAGAGGCCTTTCTACACCTGTGGAATCATTCATGATCCAGGCATTAGTCCTCTCCCCATACCTCAGCATAGCATCGGTTGTATTATTAAGGTCTCCTCAGGCATGCACCTTGGGCTTCAGGGAAGAGGCAGACCTAATGCCCCGTACCTGGCACTACTTCACGATGCTGTGTGCCTTTATGCTCATCAGTTTGCCCTTCTCTGTTCTGAGTGCCGTTTTGTACACTTTTATACTTCTATGCTTCAGTTGTGCACCTTTATTTAAGCAAGCAAAGCAGAACCTCCTTTAGTTCCTTAAACGCTCGCTTTAGTTGAGCAAATAAACCCATACTCTATAATTTTGCAAACTGGTTAGGCCATATAACTCAGTATATGGTATCGTCTGCATCTCCTTGGTTGGGGTTTGACTCTGACGTTGCTTCTGTTGTTTGGTGTTTTCTTCTTCCCCTACGTTTGTTGTCCTTGTTTGAGAGATATTCAATCTTTTGAGTATTTATATGTAGTCTACCCAATCCTATCAATTTAGAGTTGAATAAGAATATTGGAGTTTTTTTTTTCTTCAGCTATTGCCGTGGTGTAACCACTGGTTGGGTGACCAGCTTCTCTCTCAATCTCCCTGGTTCGACTCCTCCCCTCCCAGATGGTATCCTTTTTCCTGTTCTCTCCTTATTTCTTCTCTGTTTTACTGTTGTCTGCTATTCACCTATTTTAGCTATTAATGGTACCCTGTTCTAGCGGTACCAACAGCCCCTATATATTAAGTTTGATCTCCCTCCTTCCTTCCCCTTTCTTCCTCAGACTTTGGCAGTGGGTTTCTCTACCCTAATCGACTCTAGCCTATATCCTTGGATGCTGAAACCATCCCTACTGAGACAACCAAGATTAAAATCACTGCTGAACCTGCAACTACCGCTTCTCCCAGTTCTAGGAATTCATAATTAAATAACAGTTGGTTTCTCGGATTGCTATGGTTTGGTTCAATAGGGCATGGGAGCATCTTCCTAAATACTCCTGTGATTTGGGTTCCTAGTTGAGAGGCTGGTTTGATCACAAGATACCTCTCTACTGCTGGCTGCGTTTGGGACGGGAGGTTGAAGACAATAAATTTCTTTATTTACAGTTAAGGACAACTTCCATAAAATTACTAAAAATTCGCTTTCTAAGTTAGTTTTATTTGATGTTGGGATGTAAATAGATAGTAGAAAATCCAAATTCAATTTGCATATGCATCCGTTTAATGCTATCCAGATCCGAATTCTAATCATCCGAAAAATAATTATCCCCCGAATTCGAATCATTTGAAAATAATTATCCGATCTGAATAGATAATCAACTATAATAAAAAAATTAGCTAATTAATGATTTTGAGGGTTCTTGTAGTTTCAACAGGTTCTAGAGGATGAGGAATAGAGCTAAGACAACTGAGAGACATGGATTGACAGAAAATCATATCCGCTAGTGGGAGGAGGGTCTGGGTTACACACGTCAGAGATGTAAACGGATGGTAAAAAATTCGAATTTGATTAGCATCCGTATCCGTTTAGAGTTATTTGTATCTGGCCAGGGAATATCCAGATCTGATCACATCCAATTCGTATTCACTCTGTTTACATCCCTTTTCATCCCTATTCTTATTTAAATTCCAGAATTGTCCTCCACGTCAAAATTTAATTCCAGTTGAATCCCTGAATTTGTTTTCTTTTCACTCGTGGATCCTAAACTTCAGAATATTTACAGAATGGCATATACCCTTAAGTTGAGATATATATCATTCTTGTGGGCCCATAATGACCCAAAAGCAGTGTTTTGGAACCCATGGCTGAATTAGGTTCTATCTTGTATTCCTATGTTTCATCTGCTTTATCTTTTAGAAAATTTCCTTGATAGCCAATAAAATAATATTGTGCTAATTGGTGTAAGTTATGCCATGTTAATTATCAAAAGTCATGCCCTACTATATTTTTCAATCGATATTAATCTGAACTCACAAAAAAAACAACATTAATGTTGATTATAACACCCCAAAGAAAAATATATATATATATATATATTTCTCAACCCCTTCCCCCCATCTCTTTCAGATACGTGATTATGGAACAAAACAAAAGATTTCCTCAAAACCGAATTCCCTAGTTCACTGGTGAAATTGATGCCGCAATTGAAATGAACTCCAATTTTTCACCATGCACCACACATAGAGAGGGAATTGGAATAGAGGTTTCACCACTTATGTGCCGATTAAAGAAAGTGATACAAGAGATGGCATGCAATAATTAGCAAAAGATGAGATCAGCACATCAACCACTGCCCATCAGGTAGAGCTCCTTGTATCAATTTATCAAGATAAAACCTCATAACTGGCTTGTAAAGATTGTGGAAACAAAAATCAAGAGATGCTATCCATTTCATAAAGATTGTTTACCTTGTAACACAATCACAATTTGATTACCCTTCATTTTCCAATATTTGTTTCAGAATATAATACAAAAACATGTATAATAAAACCAGATTACCTTTAGGTGATGGTAAGTCTCAGAACCCATTTGCATGGCCTCCTCAAATGTGTTTGCACTGGTGGGGAGAATCATGATTCCCTGATAGTATTTACATTGATAAAATTTAGTTATAGTTGGAGATGACATATACGAAACTTGACATTGTAAAGCTTGAGGATTGGAGAAATTCGGATCATTGGTTTTCTTGAAAGAAATTTGTATGACATATAGTGATTGATGCATCTTTAGATAGGAAAACAGAACTAAATTAGCTTATACTATGAAAGAGAACAATAACTTCGTCTTCAAAAAATTGGAAGTTGGAAGTTGACAGAGACCAGCAAGCACAAACTGAAGTTCTTAACTTCAGACCAGAAAGAGGGAGAATGACCAGATTACAAGTTACAAGTTTCAAAATACATCCAGACATTAATCAGCACAGACAAGACCCACACATGATTCAATTACTACTATCAATTTTCTATTTTTATTTAATTATTATTATTATTATTATTTTTTTTTTTTTGAGTGTGTGTGGGAGGGTGGGGGGGGGGG
>NC_056564.1:9156341-9187918 GCF_013358625.1 Macadamia integrifolia | reverse complement strand
GGGGGGGGGGGGGGGGGGGGGGACATGGGATTTGGGGGTTGGGGGGACATGGGATTTGGGGTTGGGGGGACATGGGATTTGATTACTCTTAACATATTCTTGTTCAAGAACCAAACCCTTTTCAGGGGGAATTCCTTTGGTTGTCAATTAAAATCCTGCATGTCATCTGTGTTGCGTGAAAACCACATCTTCAAATGCTTGTTATTGCTTTGAATTGAAATTGAGAAAACAACCTCAATTATCTAGCCATGTGGTCATGGCTTTCTAGAAGCCTTAAGGGTTAGGTTTCAGAAACTCAAATAACCAGGATCACAGTGATGCAACAAATAACCAGAATTTAGAACATTTACTAGATCAGCAAATCAGATGATCATGAAATTCGGATACAGAGTAAATCAAAAAACAAGGAACAACTCTTCAAAAGATGGACTCGATCCAATGGTTGGATCTCAAGAATCAGAATTGTTACAGAATTAGTAACTTAAGATCCTAAAAACTAGGAACTAAAATATCTCAGAAAATAATAAACTGGTAGAAGTAGGACTCTGGCTAACAACAGTTCTTTGGCTATCAAACAACAATATATCAAAATATCAAATAAATCTAATGGTTAGATCAGTAGTTGTGAATTTATCTTACTTGAGTATTGATGGAGAATAAAGAATGATGAGAAGAAGATATGACTAAGCATCCCACCTAGCCTCAACTGGAATCACCAGCCACTAATGCCTTCCCACTAACATAACACTGGATCTCACAGCAAACCTCAATCTCACGAAAAAAAGAAACACCTAGGCCAAATATCATTAATCAGACTCATGTACATTGCTGGACTCCCTTACAAACTAATATAGAAGACTCAGAAACAGACTCAAAACACTAAAAAGGAAATGCTTAAACCAATCCTTCGCTAATAAGGTAACATAAACTGACTAGGAAACTAAAACAATGAAGGAGATTTACTCAAAACAGGACTAGACTTAAATAATCCTAATCTAGCCTAACTAAACACTTAATAACAATTAAAAAAGACACTTAAATAACTAATTTCATAGGCCTAGCTTCTACCCATATCATAGGCCCATTACAATGAGAGCACATTGGATCAAAGGCCCAAGTCAAACATAACCCACCCCAAAGCTTATTTCCATTAAAATAAGCCCAATTATGTTTTAACTGCATCAAGTGGTTAGTGGGGTTAGTGGAGATTTCTCATTTCATTTTACTCTCTTGAAAACAAAAAGAAGTTAGTCTTGTCTTAAAAATCACCTTCCTTTGAATAGGTTTCGGATTTCAGAGCGAAGGTACAGGTGATTCGCATTAAAATTAGAGTTATAAAGTGGTAATTGTAGCCTCTTCAGCACCAAAACTTAATATGTTTCATTAAAGCATAGTTTTTACGGCGTTGATGCGGTCTAGAGATGCTAAGGCAGTGCTCCGCCTTATCTGAAGTGGCGCCTTATGGGTTTTTTTTTTTTTTTTTTTTAAACACATTTTAAAATTACTTGATGAATATTCCAAATATAGATTTTTTATTGGTAGGTGTATGGTTTTGTTAACACTTGAGATGTATGGGATCAACTTTACTCCATAAAAAATAACCAAAACAAACAAAACAAAAACACGATTCACAAACAGGGTTTGGATTTTGTCAAGGGTTTTAAGAAAGGGCTTTGAGAAGGAATCAAGGAACAAGGAAGAACCATTGATCCAGGCCACCATTTTGCTCTGGCAGCGGTGAGCTTCATTCTTCTTTGACAGGAGTAGAAATATAGTGGATGACCTTAGGACTTAGGCACTAATTTTGGCATCATAGAAGTAAGTATAATAAATACTTGTATTTTTTATGTCTTTTTTTCTTTATATTTATAATTTTGTTTCATAATTATGTATTTATATTATATGTTAATATGTTATTCACTTTATTGATTTGTTTTCTTGATGAATATCTTACATTGGTATGAATATGAACATTTAATATTTATTTAGCATATGAGTAATAGGATTCAACTAGGATTTGAGCCAAATAGATTGGTTTTATAAAAAAAATTATACATGAACGCTTTAGTAGATAAGGCGACGCTTTATGCCCGCCTTATCGCTAAGGCGCTCTAAAAGACCCTCAAACGCCTTCGTCGCCCTACCGCCTTAAAAACTATGCATTAAAGTTAACTGAAATTATGCAGATTTTTCCTACCAATTGAGAATTCTTTCCTTAAGGAATTATTGCCTTGCACCCTAGGTTAATTACACAAAATCCTCATTACCCAATATTTTGACCACAATGCCTCTTCATTAAATTGTATTTGACCAACCCAATTAAACCTAAAATCATCGAACTACAAATTATAGCTTAATCAAATTTCACAGAGACCACTGAGCTGTTCTAAAGTGCAAGGCATACTTAATCCCAAAAATCAGTATGGAAACCCATTCTTCCAAATATACGTTCTGCTGGATCTCAGTTCTACAACAATTTTTTACCATAAAATTCCTCCTTCTTCTATATCAAATCTAGCCCATGGTAAAATCAGAAACACTTATAACCCTTGACCTAGTATTAACATTGAGCCTAACCACTTCAATGGTTAATCAAAAAAACCAAAGATTGTCCAAGAGACTTCCAAGGGAAACAAAGAAGGGAATATAGATCAAACTTCCCAATAATGAACAACATCCATCATGTGACAGTACTGAGGTAAAGGCAACATTGGAGATATTCAAAAATATCATATGGGATCCACAATTCAAGCTTGGTCTTTTTTAGAGTCAATTTAAGCATTAAACCTTTATTTTATTGAATTTATTTGGGCACGGTAGGCATATAACAGGCTCAGAAGTAATTACTAGTCCTAATTTAATAATATTTATGATTAGATGTTTTCCCAGACGAAGATATTAGAAAATAATATTTATTTTCAGATCCTCAAGCCTATGATGAAATTTATGCCTTCGTTTATGTCTTTCGAGGTTGGACTATCCTAGTATTGAGCCATAGATGGTTTCTTTTATTTACTTATAGTCAATTTGGGATGGTCATTGAGCATTCATACACTAGCATAGAAAATAGAGTTGTGAGTTTCTAAGAAGACTTGATGCCACCCTCGCGCTCCTCCATGGTTGGTGCTGTGTGAGATTTGGGTTTTAGTTGAAGCAACACATTTAAGGCTTAAAGCAATACAAGGTTCATCCCATTGCAGGGAGAACCTTCTCTCTCTTTCTCTCTCTGATGTAGATGGATCAAACCACCCAAAAAGCCAGCCCAGATCTGGCCTATTTTGGGCCAGCCTTGAGCCAGATGTGCAGCCAGGTTTCCAGCCTTTTGGGGCCCATGAACCAATCTCTATGCAGCCCCAAAACCAGAAAATACTGTTCATATGAACAGTAACTCCTCCAAGTTTTGGTTACAAAAGATTTTCCAAAGGATCCATACAGTTGTCCTTTAGTTGGTGGAAAATAACCTCAAGAAGAAGAGCTACAGAAACTTACTTCTATATTAGGAATAGCTTCTATTTTTGTTAGTTCCTAGTTTCCTATTTGGTTAGTCAATTACTTTTCTATTTGTAATTAGGATAGTTTCCTTCTTGAGTTTAGTTATTAGTTTCTAATTTTTTTAAACTTGGCTAGCAAGTTAAGAAACAAATTAGAAAGTATTTATTTCAGTCCATTAGTTTCCTATTTAATTATTGTTTTATGTCCAAGTTATGCAAAGCCTATAAAGAGGACCCATCGATTGTAATAGTGAGATTTGATAAATGAATTAATTGAGTGAATGCTCTTTGGCTGAAAAGCTGTTACTAAGAGGTGAGATGCCTAATCCCTTGAGGGGTGAGATAACCCATTTCATTATTTTCTTCCACCCTTCTCAACCCCGCCATTGGTTCTATTTTCTATTTTCCTTCTTCGTTTTCCGTTATTCCGCTGAAGATTGTTAAGAGTTTGATAAGGTTGTTACAAATATCAAATAAACAGCATAAGTAAGGCTGTTACAAGACCTGCGGCAGGCCTGGAGAGCAATTTCTGGCCAGAATATCTCCCTAACCTTTGTCCAGATCAACTCAAGCTTTTGGGGTTTTGTTCAGCACCCCAAAAGAGACACTCGACCAAGAGGAGGGCTCCAACAGAGGTTGTTACAACTGTTTCTTCGAATAGGCTCAGAAGTTTCCTAATTTGGACCTAGACCAAGATTCTTCATATCTCCCAGTCCTGCCAGCCAATTTTAAAACCCTTTGGAGGGTGCCATAAGGTCCATAAGGAGGCTACTCGATCCAGTTTTCAAGGCCATCAGGGGCCTGGTTTGATTACTGTAGGATTTCTCCCATTCAGCCATTTGAACTCTGATTGCTGGCCCTGTTTCTGTCACTGTGTTGCTGCCTGCATTCAGCCCTCTACAAGTGATGCTCAGGGGGTTATTAAGACCTACTCTAAGCCTACAGTCAACCAGGTGTGGAACCCCAAAGTCTTACACCTGACACTTGGTTGGGGCTGTTATTATTGGGGTTCACTTGCTTAGGGTGAACCTACCTTACATTACCTCTCTTGAAGAAAAGATAAGATGAGAACCTTGTCTCTTTCATTATAGAAGGTGGAGACTTTTCAATGGTTTGATACATTGATTCTAAAAGAGTGGATTTCTAAAATGCACCAACTATGAAATGTATAAACATCCAAATAACCCCCCAAAAAAAAATTAACTGAAGGTCCACTACATGAAGTTATTTACAGAATGATCGGGTCACAATTATTCATAAAATTAATATTCAATTGTTAATTTTAAGTTGATTTTCATGATTAATTTGACCATATATTGGGATAATCTTTGGTTGCAGGGTTTTCAAGGGATGTGCACAAGTTTGCTGCTAAATTGACGGATGTGTTCAGTCTAGAAGCAAGGGTAGAGTTGGAATTTCCAAGAGAAGGAGAGAATATAAAAAATAAAAAATAAATAAAAAAGGGGAAATTTAGGGAGAGAGAAAACCCCACGGTTCTCCCTCTCTCCCTATTCCACACATTCTTTTCTGCCTCTCCTACTTTCTCTCATCTTCTCTTTCCTTGTCCAAAATAGAGTAGGAATCCCTCTCTCCCACTTTACCTAAAACATCTCCCATGTTCTCTCCCTATTCTTTCTTTATCTCTCATCTCCTATTTTCTCTCCCCCATCCCACGGTTTCTTTCTTTCCCACCGAATTACCCTTTAGTCGAACTCATCCCTCTCTCTCACTGAATCTCTCCCTCCTACAATTCCTATTTTATCTCTCCATTCCATATTTCTCTCCTTCTTTTCCTTCCTTCTCACGCCCTCCATTACCCACTTCTCTTTCTTCCTAGATTGCCCACCGAACCCATCTCTCTCTTTCCTAATCCAATTCTACCACCCCATCACAAGCACCTCTCTTTCTCTTTCTCTTTCTCCAGATATCTCTCAGTCCTTCTCTTGAGGGGGATTTTTGGACACCGATTCTTGGGGAATTAAGGCTGCCATATCACACCCTTCATAGAGCAAAAAGCTGGCTAGTTTTACTTGCTTGGTTCTCATAGTCCTCTATTCTTCTTGGATCATGCCTTCTTTGGGACGGAGTTTCAGGGACAACATTGCATAGAGAGGATTGCTATTGCGCCAAGGGTTCATCACCATCATCATCATTACTACCATTCCTTCATTAGCACCATGAGCGTCTAAGTTCTTTCTATCTTTAGGTTTAAATGATATTTTGAGTTATACTATTTAATTTCTGATTTAAATTCATTCTTGGTTGTTTGATGCTAAAGACCCCTCCCATTGTGGATTATTTTAATAGATAAATTAGTTTAAAATAATTGCTTTTGTGATTCAATTATTTTATTCAAGCAACGGTATTTAATGTGATTTTTAGCAATACACTAATGATAGCCTTTAACCAATCGAACTAAGCGTGCTAAGTGAAAGCGATAGACGATAGTGCTTGACATGATAGGTTATGTTTAGTGTAGTCAAAGATTGTGTTTTTGTAGTTTCAGTGAACCGAAGTATGAACCAGAAATTAGTAGTAATACCAAAACGGAGTCGAGACCTAAGAATAGCTTCTTCTCATTAATTCTTATTCTGGTTAATTGGTTTATTTAGTTTTAATTTAAATTCTGAATTTTACAAAATTGATTTTCAAAACAACATTCACCTCAATTTTAGTAGATTTAGCCTTCTAGTTCTCTGTGGGTTCGACC
Organism: Macadamia integrifolia; assembly: GCF_013358625.1. NCBI lineage: Eukaryota > Viridiplantae > Streptophyta > Magnoliopsida > Proteales > Proteaceae > Macadamia > Macadamia integrifolia. The sequence continues at coordinate 9,181,717 of NC_056564.1, read as the reverse complement.
CCTTTCTTACCACTATCTCATAGTTTAGTTAGGGTTTATTTTGATTCGTTCACGACAGAGATCACAGAACTTGTTAGAAAGACGAGCAGCTAACTTAGAGAGCCATTAGGCATAACTAAGCTATTAAAATACGAAACAACCATTTAGATTTGTAACCTGGATTTATATAGGGCATACTTGAACGGCCAGATTATTCCCAGCACGTTTTCCGCCACTAATAACAGTGAAGGCTGGGACAGGAAGCAGCAGGCCAGTATTACCCGAAATATCAGCAATGTGCTTGTAAAGTGGAACCTGAGAAAAAGAAAGAAAATTAGTGACTAGAATCTTCAAGGGCAAGTCATTAAAACCATCCGAAAGACATACAGGTAAAATTTTAAGAAAATAGAAGAAAATCCATGCCTCTTTTTCAGCAGCACCAGCTTTGCAAGCAGCAATAGATACTGCTAAAATAGCATTTGCTCCAAGTTCAGCCTGCAAAATCATATTGCATGGATAAGTGACGCCCCATAACATGTGCAAAGTTGTCACAATTCCAAACGCTTTCCAGAAGGGCCCAGAGATCGTTCCCTGGATGTGGAACATCCCTTATGATGTTTAATGCAATTTAAAGTAAGGTCAGAACTTTCATAGTCCTGTCTTAATTCTTTTCAGTCAGGTTTAATGATATTGAGATTTTATAGTAACATCTAATTATTCGCAACAAGTTCCCAGTATAACATGAAAATTGAAAAGGTAAGTGATTGACATCAGATTACCAGTCACAATTGAGAACCTGCATCAATCACACTTTGAATTAAATGCTTAACAGCCAATAAGCAAACTAGGGATGATGTAGATCAGTCACTTAATGGACTAATCATATTGCAAATAAGCCTTGGGTGGGTAATGTATGTGTTGGGCCTTTGATCCCATAGGTTTTATTCGTAATGGGCCACTTTAATGGGCCTAAAATATGGGTAGAAAGTAGGAAAACGGGATTTATATTCAGTGCTTTTATTTAAGTTGTTTAATTCAATAAAGGCCCATTGGGCCCATCAAGTGTAATGTCCTAGATGGACTATTAGTTAGTCAGTCCTATTCCATGTTGGAAATATAAGTCTAGTTCTAATTCTATTTGAAGTCCTAGTTGTAGTAGGAGTGTCTAATCCTATTTGGAAATTAGCTCTTAGTCAAGGTATGATTGTAACTCTGCCATCTTTAAATAGAGGAGCCTATGCACTGATATTTCTTAGATTTGAATGAATGAATTAATGAGTGATTATTCTTTAGCTAAAAAGTTGTTATTGAGAGGTTAGATGCCTAAACCTTTAAGGGGTGTGATAGCCAAAACCTGAGGGGTGAGATACCATCCCTTTATTCTCTTTCACCCTTCTCAACCCCCAATCTATTCTATTTTTTCTTTTTCTATTTTATTTGTTGTAACATTCAAAAGGTACAATTCAGATTCTGTTACAAGCTATTACAGTCCAAAACCGACCAGCATTAGTGAAGATTTTAGGAGGGAGATCGATCTCCATATCTCCCTCCTCTGACCTCTGATCTGTAAAGCCTTTTAAGGGTGTGTTCTAGGCTACTATTAGACCACTCGGTCCTCTTCTTGGAGCTGTCCAGATCTATCCAGCAGCTGTTCTGCAGAATCTTAAAATTTTCTCTCTTATATCAGAAAATTAAGAAAGCTTGTAACTTCACAACCAGCCGTCAAAATCCTCTCAACTTTGGGGTTTTTGTACCTTCCCTAGGGACTAGCTACACTCAAGAGTATAGCTTAATCGGACTCCTACAGACCTGGCCGCACCTCTCTCTCTCCAACTCTATAACAGGTCTTTCTCTCTCCTATCGGGTTGGGTTTTGGCTAGCTTTGCTCCTATATGGGTAATGTATTCTTGGGGTTTATTTGATGATCTTATTTCTTTGTTTCTTGATCCTATTTGTATTGTTTGGGATTATAAACTGCTGGGGTAGTTTCTTGTAATCTACTCCTTCATTAGGGGAGGAAATCACATCTTGTTTAATATTGGGAGTAATGCAGTGCTAATCTCAAACCAGTGAAGTCCAGTGGGAGATCAACTTGCGACAAGATCACAGGTATGAGGACAGAACCCAAATTGAGAGCAAACCAGATAACTATACAACTCAGATATGCACGAAATTCTAGTTGCATGGTCTATTTGTCAATAAGAACTGTTAAAGAATACTCACAATAGCAGAGTGTCCCTATCGTGGTGTAGTTGTGAGTCTTAATTGTTAGTGTTAGTTTCCTTGTTAGTCTATAACTTGAGTTGTACTCCAAGCACTTGGACTCTATTTCTTTAACTATACATTATAAATAAAGGTTGGCTATCCGCGATAGACACAAGCTGAGTCTATCATGGTTCTCAGCACATTTTCTCTCTATTGTCTCTCTCTTTCTTCTTCTCTTCATAGATTCTGGTTTGCTTTCTCCTCGATTTTGTTACAAGAACAAGTCTATAAAATCTTATATTGATCAAAATTCTAATGGTAAGATTTGAAGATGCGGGGTAGTCTCAAAAATAGCAACTCAGTAAAAGAGAGACCAGATTTTGTAACCAGCAGAAAATAGTAACTAGGATCCAAATTAGCAAGTCAATCTCAACATAGAAACAAGGAATCAGATTAGGAAACTCAGGTGAACAGAAATAGGAAGTACATCAGTAATTAGTAACTAGTAAAGAATAGAAACAAAGAAGATTGTTGTTATAACAGAACTCAAACATAGCAGAAAACTGCCAACAGAACTTAGAGTTCGATGGGCTTGAGTTGCTGATACGTTGGCACTAGAAATCTGGCTAGCACTTGAGAAGAAGACTAACAAAGGTTAGTTTGTAGTGAGCAGCAGAAAAAATTGAGAACGACAGAAACTGCAAAGGAGCTCTGAATCTCACAGAACTAACAAGCAAAAACTATGTTAAAATCTCAAAATTTTTAGGGGAGCTGTTAGCCCCATCTCTTTATTTATAGAATAGAATTGAGAAATAAAAAAACTCGGAAACTGTCCATGCACAAGGTAAGGAAAGTCCCATAATAACATAACTCTTGAAAAATGGAAAGTATCTACAAACTCTAAGAAAAATAAACAAACATCTAAGTTTGTATAGGCCTCAAATCCCTCGTATTTGGGCTTATAAGCCCATGGCCCAGGCCAAATAGCCCATTGCGCACTCAAAATTAAGTATATTGATCCATTAATGGTCCAGTCTGACCCTACCGATGTCCCTGGTTTGCTGCAGCATCAGAGAGATTAGTTTAAGAGGCCTATGTCTCTAAACTGGTTAAGCATTCGACACTATAGGAGGGATTTCTCCTAGTTTGAGATATCAAGCAATTAATGCAACACAATAAAAGTGCACTAGTTTAAGGATTTGCTTCTTTCTAAATAAATTCTTCGATACAGCTACTACAAGCAAACAAATTTCAATGATGCCTTACAGGCATTTACATGGTCTTATGGATATTTTAAGAAAAAGAAGTCAAATATTTTTTTTTTTAGATGGGTACACTATAGAAGGGGAGATAGGGGGATCGAACTCAAGACCTCCTAGTGAGTGTGGGCTTTGCACAACACAACCTCACCTCAAATATCTACTTACATGAAAAAGTAACAAACATGGGGTTCAACTTTCCTAAACTGATCAAAGTCTAATGTTTTTTCTCCAGAGTTTACTAGATCCACCTTCACATTATATCAACTGAATGAGTGGAGGATTAGAAATATGTTTTTCCCATTCATTTATTACCATATACTTCAACACTGATTATGCCTTTCATCTCTACAAGAAATGGAAAATGTCCACAAGAAAATGCTATTTGGGGTTGCAAAACATGAATGAACGTACAGATGTTTTTCTCAATGGTACTAAATAATCAGATCTCTTAATAATAATGTTATGTAATCAAACAAAATTCAACAGTTGATAAAACAGCACCTGAACTCAAAGTATAAATTGAACCACGAAGCTCGTTCTATTCAACCATGATATCACGCATAAATGGCCAAAAATATGCAAAAACCTACCACATCCCCCTAAATTGGAAAGCAAAGTATTACCTTATTTTCAGTTTTGTCCAAATCTATCAAAGCCTGATCAATTTGATACTGATGTATTGGATCTAAACCAATCAAGGCTTCAGATATCTTCTCATTGATATTCTTAACAGCTCTAGAAACACCATGACCAAGATATTTTCCCTTGTCTCCATCACGTAATTCAACAGCTTCATCCCTGGGTTCAATGAACATAACAGGAGAGCTAGTATGCTCGTGATTTAAACCCAACAAGAAAAATCAAAAATACCGTTTGAGTCTGATGAACATAAGAGTCTAAAAATGTGTAAAATATATATTCCTGGAAACATTTGGATGTTTGTACATGTAAAATCAGATTAGCAAAAGTTGCGTTCTAGGTAACTTAATTATGTAAGGAGGAGGAAGAGAGCGTGGTTGCCGTCACTGGTCACTACCATCTTAAATATTTTCCCCAAAGAAAACCGTGTGTGATAGAGAGAGCATTTAATTTTCTCTTTTCTGAAGAGATATTGGGTTTTTTTATCTGCTTCGGAAAGAATCAGAGAAAAGCACTGGAAATATGAACCATTATGCAGACAACAAAAGGCGTTAAATAACAAAAAGAAGATTCCAGAAACTCTAGCGTTCTGAATAAAAACAAAATGGATCATTCAAGTAAAGGCCGACATACATTCCAGTAGAAACACCGCTAGGAGCTGCAGCCCGAAACATCCCCTTATTAGTGTACAAGTCAACTTCAACAGTAGGAATCCCACTACTATCAAGGATCTGCCTGGCTTTGATCTTCGTGATTACAGAAGGAACGGCTTTCTTCATATGATTTGACTGAAGTTTTCATGAATTGTAGAAAGACAAGTTAAAATGACGGATTCATATATGATCTGGCAATAAACCAGTTTACAAGTATCAAAATCAGAAGGAACTTACGATGAACAATACGGGATCTGGAGCCTTTGCCCTAACGGCAGCATTAACAGCATCCTCAATTTTCCGGGAGAGCATGTACTTGTCCAGATATTCTTGGACAGACATTTTGCTTAATTCCGTCTGTATCTATTCCTGAACGATGGAAACTCGAATAGCTAGGGTTTTAACTTCTTCTCCAACAACGATCTCGGCTCCCCAGTTCTTCGCCGAAACCAGGAATCTGTAGAAATTCTTGTTGCTGAAATCGGAATAAATAGCTCTGTGCCCTATATGGCTATATCTTCTGTGAAGACTTGATCCTTATCGCGACGAATGCTTTCGACTAACCATTTGGCCCCTGGTTCTTCGTCAAGATCGCGCCCTCGCTTCCTCACTATGGAAGTTTGAAGGTTATGTTTCAACGCTGAGACTCTAGCGGTCCGGTACTCTTTAGGGAGAAGAAAGAACTGCTGCATCATTGCGTGCCTGTGCGTGTGCCTCACTTCGGATCGGGGTCTAAAAACCTGGAATCGAGATCTGGATAGCCCCGGCCCTGTACGGCTGTACCATGCCTCACTACAGATTAGGGGTAAAAAATCCGGATTTCCGATCCGCTATTGCCCCAGACGATTCTGGTCCGATGAGGATTAATGGTTAATCGGTCAGAAGTTGCCTTAGGGTATGTGATCGGACGAAAGTTCTGATTGGTTGCAAGGGGAATTTATAAAGAAAGAAAATAATATTTTCATATTTAAAAGAGAAATATTTGTAATCATTATGGCTCTGCTTGCTTACAATGAAAAATTAAAGGAAAAGGAAGTGAAATTTGTATACTTTAAAAATAAATATTTATAATCATTATTTTATATGATTGTATGAACTACTTAATTTTTTTATTCATATTTAGTAATGATATATTTTATATGTAATTTTTATTTTACATATTATAACAAAGGGTTTTGGATGCAAAGTAAAGTGAAATTTTATAACCAAATATGGAATGATTTAAAGTTAATGTTAAAGTCACATGAGTAATAATTACATATATTTATTTTTTAAGTATGAAAAATTCACTTCCCTTCCCTTTAATTCCCCTTACAACCAAACATAACATACCTCATATGATCCAATGTGATTGTATAAAGTATAAACTATTTATTTTTTAATTACTTATAATTTTTATTTTGCACATTATAGCAAAAGATTTTGAATGTTAAGTGAAAATTTATAATCAAATATAGAATGATTTAAAGTTAATTATATAGTCACATGGGATATTGGTTACATCCATCTCTTTTTTCAACATGAAAATTTCACTTCCCTCACCCTTTAATTTCTATTGCAATTAAAGTAGGATTATAAAAATTGTGATTGGCCAATTATGATCAAGCGGCTTGTCTCTTTTTGAATCTTCTTCAACATTTGGTTGTAAAAAGACAAACAATTTGAATATTGGGCTAACAAAATGTTGCCGAATTGAAAGATCTAAGGTGTAGGTCATCAACACTATTTTTCTTTTCTTTACCAAGTTTGACCCACCACTATGGTGGTCCAGAGGAGAAGTGGGTACCCACTGGGGCCAAGGGGTATGGAGTAGGGGGAAAATAATGGTGCATGACTGTACTACTGCACTTACAAGGGGAGTTAATCCACCAATCAATCCCTAGACACACACTTATGCGAGCAGTGCCAAAATACTACTAAGCACATATGTGCCTACCAGAATTTCCCATACATCACAAGATATTGGCAAAGGGCATGTTGCATTGAAGTCATCTTTGAGAAATAACCTACTATATTGGGAAAGGATAATTATATGGGGTTTGCTTTAACTGACTGTAACTAAAATTATGAATGAAAAAAACTTAGTTCAATTGTGATTATACATGATTTTTTTTTTTTCACTTTTTGAAAAATAAGGCATTATGGATTGCCTTCAAATTTGCTGTGTCGAAGACTTGGGACATAGTAGAGTAGGGTTATTAGTTATCTGCTTTCCTCTCTCTTATTAATATAACCACCATTGATGCCCTTGGATAAAAGGGCTATGATATCTTCCATTGCCGGAGAACTCCATTTATTTGCTCATGGATCGACCGTTACGGAATATCTCCATTCAATTTCAGAACAAGTCTGACGATATCTCTTGACGGAATAACCACCCTAGGGAAGCAGGTTGGAACGTATAGATCACCACTCTTGCACGTTAATCAAGTTCTAAACAGCGGATTCTCTCTCCCCACAAAGATAGATACAAAGACATCCCGCATTTGGACAGAACGCCCAGGTTTGCCAAAAGAATCCGACAGCCAGAGCTTCAGCCGGCTCCACCGTTACTCAACAAACATCAACAACAATCCCACTGTTCGTGTCAGTACCACCACTATGGATTGGCCCTGCCCATTGCAAGAAGAACGAACTTCTGTCACGCAGGTTAATTTTCACCCCCGAGAGCAAACATATGCGACTCAAATAGCAGAGGTAAACAGAAAATCAGCATCAAGCCAACGTTGGTTTTTGGAAGTGCAAAGGGGGCGAACTGGTCTAGCAAAGGGAAGCACTCGCCTAGTGGCCATGTAAAGAGTAATGCTGAGATAGCCATGTAGGTTTCATCAGCTAGCCGAGCATCAAATTGTGGAATGAAGCAGCATCTGTGCCCACCATCCTTGTGCCGCTGATTCTGCCACCCATGCCCTAGGTTCCGGTTTGGCCAAAAGATAAAAGAGTTTTGGAATCCTGAGAAAAGAGAAGCTGTCAAATAATGATAATCGAATGGTCATTACCAGTGTTTGTTTCAGGGTGGGAGTTTAGCTTGAAATGATTTGTAGATTGCTGCAGAGCAACCATTGCTTCAGGTGAGAAATGATAATGAAGATAATGAAGTGAATCTGGGTCTGTTCTATGTAGAGAGGTGAACAGTACAGCGAGAGGCCATGGTGAGTTTGTGGAGACAACTGTCCAATCCGTAGGGATGCAATATAGTTCAACACTATTACGGGTATCTTTAGGTCCATCTGTTAACCTAAATATTAAGTGGCTACCTAAACTGAAACTCATGTAATTTTCACCCAACAAAAAAAATCATAGAGCCACATTGATTATCCAAAAAAATAAACCCAGCATAAGGGAAAATGCATGTCAAATAAGATGGCTTAAAGTAGGAGAATTTCTAGCAAACTGAGCTCGAATATGCTTAGTTGCACCAAGTTCTGAACATCCATCATGCCAATTGAGAGGCAAATGGGTGTGAAGAATCCCATATGTAAATAAATGTTAAATTCATCATCCTGAAAATAAAACAAAACAAACTATCGTAGCTCTTGAATACAAAAACTTCAAAACCTAGCTCCAGATGGATAGTAAAAACCAAAACCTCCACGTCTCTGGAATTTCCAGCATGGCATCTACACATACCAAAGCACTGCAAAGAAAATACCCAAAAATCATAAACGAATTCATTGGTATTATTGGAAGAAAACAGAGCAAAACAACAATTAAAAAACAATTTAGAACTAGGCTCATTTCAACAATGTACAATTGCAAGGTAAAATATACTGAGAACATGAATACGATTAGCATTATTGTACATTCATAGCATATACATTCTATAATAAGTGAAACAATGGGTTAACCTTATCACATTGATTGATAACATCCAAAACATGTACGCTGCAGCCATATGAATACAATTTAGTCTAGTGTAATAAGTTGCAGACCTAATGAGTCCAATTAGGCATAAACAATAAACAAATGCAAAAACACACTTTAGGAAGATCTAACATGCAATCCATACAGAGGCAAACAGCATGTCATAACCAAATTGAAGTTGCTTCTGCAATCTAGATACTAGAGATCTGTCCCTGTAATCAGAAAATACTCTAAACATAGTGCAGCAACTAAAACTTTTAGATAGCACGATTCAACAGTATGAGCAAATGAATAGAAACTAAAGACAGGGGAATCAACTAAGTACACCAAGACACATAAATACCTATGAAATTTACTAAATCCATATCGACCCTAATAAGTAAACCTAGCAAACCAATGAACAAAGTGGTAGATACATAGGATTCCAACCATTACCTTATATATTGCTTGGGTACATGAAAACCCTAACCCTAGAACCCTGCAACACAGAAGGAAAATATATTAATAAAATAGAGAAGAAATACAAAAAACCTAAACCTTAAACGAAAATTCTTCAAGGGAGTAAAGTTAGGGCATACCATGGACTTGGGAGGCAAGTTGGATTTAAACTTTGCTCGGACGATTCCACTGTTACCGTGTGGCCTAATGACTTTTCCCCAGATACATCTGTAATGAGATCCGTTCTTCTTGACCTTGGCCTTGTAAATGTAGGCCATACGCTTACCGCAATACCATCCTACCTCCTCCTTTGTGTTCACACCCTCAATCTGGATCAAAGACGTGTTGGGGTACTGGTTTGATTTCGACCTAAACCATCGACATGAACATAAGCTCAATTAGACGAATCCATGAAACAACTCAGGAACTCAGATCAGAAAATAAAATTCAGTTTTGTTGAATGGGATTCCAGCTATTACCTTTTGTATCCGAGGATAGTTCCCCTCACATAGAGTCTGAATCAAATACAAAAATGAAACTGAGAAGATATAGATAAAGCTTAAACCCTAAAGAGAAAAACGAACAAACATGGTTCGAATAAAACTAATGGCAGAAGATTAAACCCTAAATAGACAAGCGAACAAAGAACGTAGTTCGAAGAACACTAATGGAAGCGAGAGTAGATGAAGATAACCTGACTCGCTCTCCTTGGCGCCCCTTCACCATATTCGCTACGATTTCCCTCGCTAACGGCGAGCAGAGGACAATGCTAAGGTATGCGGAGGTCCAGCTAAAACCTAATGAGAACTACACGATGAGATTATATAAACCGATAACAAGTTCCAAGCTAGGGTTTAGTCATACCGATACCGAATCGGATCGGTCAATTTCGCCTTTCACATACAAAATATACTCTCTTTTTACAATTTTACCACTGGATCGATATTGATATCCGATCCATACATGCCTAAAACTAGGGATGAAACAATGCCGAATTGGGCGGGGATTCTTTAAACCCTATGTCCCAATATTCAACCGAAACTCAACGTAACCCTTTCCGGTACCTGGGCCTAATCCTATTGTGACCCTAATTAGTGAGGGCTAAGTTGGCCCTAACTGACTTTTATTTTGTCAAGGTCGCCGAAGTCGAACTAAACTTGATTGACCCTATTTTTACCATTTGGTTGCTCTGCATAAGATTAAATGAAAAGAAAAAAAAAAACACGGATACAAATGATCAATAATACAATTAAAATTATGAAGTACAACACAATAATAGTTGTGTAACACATAAGAATCAATGACAACAAACTTATTATCTTAATAAAATGATAGGATGATAACACAAAATTATATTATATAAATTATAATTAAAATCATGGCCGGGTTGGCCCGGTCTAGACTAGGCCTATGCCTCAGCCCAAGTTCGGCCGAACCTAACCAAAGATCAATGTTTTTCAACCCTAACTAGCCCATAGGGTTAGAAATCTTAGCTTAGGCTCCATTCAAGCTTAGGGTGGGCCATCAGGGAAAAACTTATACTCTTACCTAAAACCATTCTTCCAATGTCCAATGCTAGTCAATTTTGCTTCCAAAGCAAAACATATTTGATGATATGCTTTATCAAGTCTCTCTATTTTTCCAAAGGTGGATTCCTTACAAGCAAGACCCAACAATAACACTCCATGGACATGGAGGAGAATTTTAGAGGGTGAAGTATAATCAATAAATACCTTTTTGGAAGGTTAGGGTGTAAAAAATCTTCTCCAACGTGTCGGAAGGCCCATGTAGTAGGCTATGAGGACATGGGGGCACGCGCCCATGTGTTGGGATATGTGTTCAAGTCCTCCCAATCATCGAATGCAATGTTAAACACTCAACATGTTAGAGAGGAGCTGGATCTATTGGAGAGGGATAATATCAACATCTGATAAGACAAACTGATCCCATCCCTCTGAGGGTTTCAAATTCAACACCATGTTGTTGATTGATCCATTTGGAGGGTGGCAGATATTACATTCGATACAACTCAAAAGTTGGACATTGTGCTCCTCGATATGTGGTTTAGTTCGGTAGATAAATATGCTATTTTATGAATATAATTATTTTTGTTTTAAAGGGAGAACTGATAAACGTGGGGAGTTACCAACGATGGAAAAATTTCCGTAAAAAATTTATATCATACGTAATATAATCTCATACAACATAAAAATTATCCTCAAACTTGAGCAAATGGGAATCCATATCCTCTTATGTTTGGAAATATGGCGGCTTAAACTTGGCTTTGGCCCGCCCCTGAGCCTGCATAGGGCTAGGCCAAAAAATTTGGCCCTGAGGGATTGTTCGGCCTTGAGTTAGGGTCAAGGTGGATAAGGGTTGATGGCTACGGCCCGCTGGCTACAATGAGCCCAACCCTGATTTTTTACCCTACTTTATTAAGTGTTCGATGGCCAATTTTTAAGTTTAATAAAGGGTTGATGGCTACGGCCCGCTGGCTACAATGAGCCCAACCCTGATTTTTTACCCTACTTTATTAAGTGTTCGATGGTCAATTTTTAAGTTTAATAATCACTATCCACCATGGTTGTATAAACTACTTTAATTTATAATCTAATGATGTTGTTAAATATAATTTTTATTTTACTTACCAATTCCAACGGATCTAGATGCAAATCAAATGAATTTTTAGCTATTTTATATTTTGTAGGGTTAAGCTCAGGCAGGTCAGGCTCAGGGTCAGGGTCAGTGTCATGGTATTCTAGCCCTAAATGACAAACCAAGGTCAGGGCCAATTAAGGACATCCCGGCTAGGGCTGAGCCCTACAGTGTTGGGCCCAGTTTGAATTTTCTAGGCCTTGAGTAGGGTCCAAGGTGCACTTTGACCCAACTAATGAGACTCAGGCTTGGACTTGGGTTTTAAGAAACCTGGCCCAACCCGGCACTCTTGCAGCCCTAGTTGTTAGAGAAGATTCACACTAATTATGAATAAAATATTTTCTAAAATAATAATAATAATAAAAAAAAATATTCTTATGAAAATAATTACCCATGTATCAGCCTATTGGGCCATAAGACAGGGGTTAGATTAGGGATGCGACAAGCCCAGCCCAGCCCTAGGTTGGGCTGGCCCTCGCCTAAGAGAGGATAGAAACGGAGAGAGGGAAGAGGGAAACTGCCAACAATCTGCAAAGTGTGAAAGGTTGAGTCAAATTTCAAAACGGTGAAAACGATCGGATGAGTGGAGGCTTCTCTCGTTTCAAGGATCACCACAACTCCCGTGTTTGTTTGCCTCCTATAGTCCTATTACCATTTATTATCGATAAATTTCCTTACAGACGAAGATAACCATTTCTATATATTTGCCATGACCATCTCTATATCACCACCAACATTCCTCCCCCCACACCCGAGTCCCGACGGTCCAGCGTAGACACTGTGAGAATGGAAGAACCTCTACTGGCACCGGCAGGTTGACTTCATTTGGATTATTTTCTCTTTTATTGTTTCTCGTAATTAGCAGTTTCCAGTGCATCCTAATAATTTTCTTTTTTCAGATCAATTGGAAGACGGAGAAGTCGGAGGGAAAGAGAAGGAGAAATGGGTTTCATATCAATACCTAGGAAGAACTGGTTCCGTACTCCCCTATCCTTACGTGGCGGGAGCGGAAGTAAGCATTGAAGAAATTCGATCGGCGGTATCGTCTTCTGATCACTATCCGCCTTCCATCCACGCCCCTTTGATTAGTTCGCCGGAACCCGATCCAAATGGTACCCCTTCAAGACTGAATTCATATTCTTTTCTTAGTGATGAACTGGATCTTTTGTCGTTCTCTTTTTTGGATTGAGAATTTCATTTTAGTAATGTTTCTTATCACTCACATGCAACATAATTGTTTGATGCTGTTCATCGGATGAGTAAATTCCCGCTTATTTTGGAGACACCATTGCACTTGCTCTGTCATCTTGCTTTGGATTTCTATTTTAATTATGGAAGCAGCGACTTTCTAGTAAAACCCAAGTAACTGGCGTTCCTCCTTAACACCCATTCGTTATTATTTTGGCTGGAAATGACTTCCTTTGCTATATGTCAGAAAATTGAGATAGAATTAGAATATCCCATATGTTAATTCATTACTCTTTCTAAATCTACAACGAACACAGTACAATGGCAGTTTCCCGCTGTTTGTGGGTATTCTCAACCTTGTTCATAATTCCTGAAGCAATAATTGGGAGGGAAACAACATCAGCAACTATCCATTTTCAGTGAATGATTATAGACATTAGTTATTAAAGGGCAAGGGGAATTGAAAACCCCTTACCTCCATGTGCAAATTTGCTAGGGGGAGATTGTTTATTTTGACAGCCAGTGTAAGTGTTGAACTAGATAGTTGATGTATGACACTATGGCCCCAGCTTGCTAATATATATAGATGTAGGTACTCATTTATCACAAATTATCCATCAAAATTTCAAGATGCTTTCAGAACTTCCTGCTTTCTGTCAATCCACTCTGTTTCTTTTGTTTATGTTAGCTCTTCATGTTGTCAAGGAGGTGGATCATCGGTTTGTTTTGTTATGGCATATCTTTGTTGCACTTTTTATAAATGTCCAACTCGGAATCTGGAGGAGTGAATATTCTCTTCTGTAAGGGTCTTGAAGAACTAATGTCTTCCTTGTGGTGAGAGTAGTGCTCAGCCTTCTTTTTGTTGCAAGGTGTCTTAGCCATTAGATGAAGGCATGTGCATTGATTTGGTGTTCTTTTGTGCATGGTGGCTGGAGAGTAATTGGGCTTTAGTGTAGAGTGGACAACTAACATTTCTATACAGGATTCTCTGCCTACTGAGATAGTTTCACTAGCAAGGCATTCAAATTCTGCACTATCCCCATATCAATGGTTGATTTATGGATTATACAATTGCTGTGCGCTTCCACTTTGTGGGTGATAGTGTTGACAAATTGTCTCAGGTGGTGCTACCTGTATGCGTTGCAGTCTTAAAGTTTAGTGTGAGGCAATTCAGTTGCATTGCTATATTGGGTTCCTGGATGACCGGCGGTGTTATTGGGAAATGACTGGATTACTTGAGTGAAAACCTGCCATGTGTGCGATGCTTGTAGCTGAAAAATGGCTTTTTCACAACCAGAGGTGAAATTTTCCCTGTCCGATCATTGTCAAGGATGGAGTACCATAAGTTGGATGTTGGAAATATGTCTGGTAGCCAAGCTTGCCTTGGTTGAAGATTAACCGAGGTGCCATAGGGTTGACAACGGTACCATAATTTTGATCGTGCAGCTCACCTGCTTGACTTTAGGCAGTGTTATTTCGGGGCCGTATGGGTAAGGCTTTCCAAGTGGATTGTGTAGGAATGTCGGATACCTTCTACTCTATTGATTTATGATGGACTTTGCTATTTTGAAGTTTTTTTTTAGTTTGGAATTCCTCTTTTTAGTAGTTCTGTGATAAGCAAGGTGTGTCATGATTAGAGAGATTCATATTTATCTGAAGTGATAAATCTTGAAGATGAAGATTTAATTGCAAGGGAAATCTACGATGAATGTACCAAATTCTACCTTCAAGAGTAAAATATATGCACTATCTCACCTTAATATACATAGAAATAAGCTGCAACACCTAAAGGAACTTTGGTTAATTGGATTGCTATTAATGTTCCACATTCGGTCTCATCACAGTTTTCCTACTTTGGGTTTGGAATTGTGTTTGATCAGCAAATGTTTTGTTTGAAAGTTGAGAATCCATTCCTACTGTTACCTGTTATAAAAAAAACTGTGTTTAAGTATAGATGTTCTTTTGGTTTAGGAACAGTTGGAGAAATTTAACCTTTTTTTTTTTTCTTAAGAAGCCTTGTAGATAGGTAAAATCTATGATGTTTCATCATTTGTACATTACTTACTTGCTTTGTTAATCAATGTTTTTGGATCAAGCTCTTGTTTATCAGGGTGGATATGGAGGCAGCCTTGGTGGATATCCTTCAAATGAAGTTCAGAGGTAAGCTGGGTATTTAAGGCCTGTATTTTGGTTTTAAGCTTGAATTTTCTTGGGGTTCATCCTATAGCTTAACTGCATATCACTCTTCGTTGCAACCTCTAGTTTTTTTTTCCAACTCTAGATGTTGGACCTTCCAGTTTACAAACAAGAGGTGCAAAAAGGGCATTTTTTTTTTTTTGTTTTTTATTTGATCTGTGGCTTACTATGGGTCAACATGGTAAGAAATGCTTGATCAACAATATTTTCTACATGATAGGCAAAACTTGGATGAGGTGGAGATACGGGAGTTACTCATTGATCATGTAGGCCACCGTTGCTGTTGGGGAAGTCGTCCTGCTCGGACCTGGAAGATACGGGCAGTGGAAGACTGCAATGTTTATATTGGGACTCTCGAAACTTTTATTGAGGAGAGAGAAATCACAAAAGAGATGGAGCCTTATCTTGGTGGAAAAATTGATGGAAGGGAGAATGGCCCTGAACTTGGACTATGGGAATTGGATCTGAGATCTGAATTCCCTCTTCTATTTGTACAACACAAAGAAACACGTACTAATATCCCTCATTCAGAAGCTATTGAGAAATGCTCAGGTATAGATTATGGAGCCATGGGTTTTGTGGTTAAGAAACTATAATGCCTCGAGCTCTATTTTTAGTTAATTTTTTTTTAATTCATAACAGAAAACCTTGGTACACTTAAAACCAGTAAAACCAGAGGTATTTATTGTAGTGTTCATATGTAAGAAGGGTTGCTGAAGCCAAAATGGAACCAGATTTTCTGATCTGGTGGGATAATCCAATTTAACAGCCTTGGTGACTAATCATGTCCATTCTATTTATCGACCTTTGAGTGCCCTTTGAGCTTACAATATTAGTAGCATCAACTATCAAGTTCTTCTCCAAGCTTGTCCAAAATGAAACAGCTTCCATGGCCAAGATTAGAAGTCAAAGTCTTCCATCTGATCAACAGTTGCTTGATACCAGAACTCCAGGGAGTTACTCTCCTATTGAGACACTCTAAATTCATCACTTTAACTTAGCTTACATGTTTCATATGTTATAGCATCTTTGGGACTACCCAAACAATCGCAGTTTGGAAATTTTGCATAAATTTGAGTTATGACACTCACACATCTCAGGATTACACCTTTTTATGCTATTACATTCTAAGGAATTGCCAAAGGGGACTTTACTCATGCACACTAGAGGGGAAAGGGGGGGGGGGTTACACATGTGACAGGAGTCGATCCTTAGACCATCCACACTCCTGGCACCTGCTCTTCAAGCAGAGTCTGCAGCCAGTGTGCTATGCACTGGATCCACATCTCAGGATATCACTTATGATGTCATAAACTTCGATTAATTGTGGAGGTTAAATGCCCTCTCGAAATTATAGAAGTATCCTTGAGCTTTGATTAGTATTCATTATTTGGAAAATTTGGACACCCCCAATTCTAGTGACCCATCAAACACCATCCTCACACAAAGATGGTTGAAGGTAGCCATCCTACCTGTTCTTTACATGTGTGGCACATTCAGATTTTCCGACCTCACAATTTGATTGGTAAATCTGGCTTGAAATTTTTTTAATATATATATATATATATATTTGGTAGAGTGTTCGATTATATTAGATTATCAGAAGAATATGAAAAATAGTCCTGAGATAAGTTTTCAGTATGGATGGCTCTAATTAGTCTGAGGCTGACTTTTACCCCTACGAGATCTATTAGATGGGACTCATTGAATAGTTTACAGAAGTGGCAGTGGGTGAGAAGGTGGTGCTTTGAATTGCTAGCATTTTAACTTCTTCTTCTTGTCATTTTTTAATGTATATTTCTGTTGCCTTATTGTTGTTCTTCATTGTCAATCGTAACAGTACATACACTTTTATAGCCCAAAAAATATTCGTTCATGCTGTTGAAACTCCTCCAGTAAAATTTTAGAATGGTAAACTTGCAGATTGTGGGGGACGAGGAGAAATTCCATGTCCGACGTGTAATGCAGATTCTGAACCAGGATGTTACAAGAAAGATCAGATGACTAAGTGCCCTGTATGTTATGGCAGGGGTTTGCTTGCTCATAAAGATGGCTCTGACTCAATGTATGTATTTTTAATGTCTTTTTTATTGATGCAAAATTTACAGCTAATTAGATACATTATTAAGGTGTTTCCTGGTTTACACAAGGTATCCAGACTTTCAACTGTGCCGAAATTTTAAGTTTCGAGAACAGGGAATACATGGTTTACATAATTACATCAGCTCTAAAACTGTACTGAAGAATCCACCATGTTGAAACTTGCCTGCCTAAAGATTTTTTGAACTTACATGCCAGATCATGTTCATATAGTGTAGGACTGTACTGCTGGGAGTGGGACTTGATGTGGAATCCTTCACTGATTTGTGTGTATGCAGATGTGTGAAATGCAATGGTAAGGGAATGCTTCCTTGTGTGACATGTGGATCTCGCGGACTATTGAAATGTGAAACATGTAGAGGTGGAGGATCTATGCATGCACGCAACATTGCCATCGTCAAATGGTAGGCACACTTTGTTGTGACGTAGATATGTGCATATGTATCTGGATTACCAATACTTTGTGATTTTCCAGAATTATTAACCTTTTTGTAAAGCATGCCTTTTTATGCTTTTTTGTGAGGGTGCGTCTAAAATTCCTTGCAACTGAAAGCTAGGATCTTCCTGTGAAACTTGATAGGTAAAGATAATTATGAACACATGTTTTCTGAGGACCAATAAAAGGTGACATAGGGGATGTTTCATCGATGGTGGGTTACTTTTAGTGCTGGCCCATGGTTGGCCCATCCCAAGCGAATGGCTAGCCTGGTCTTTTAGGATAGCCCAAACTTTACAATTTGAAGAATTGGGAAAATTGGACTTGTGCCTTAACGAGCATGTCCCCCTTTATTTATAGCAAAAAAAATAAGTAGTCCTAATGGCAAACTAAGGGTGTGTTTGGTATGCGTTTTGGTATGCGTTCTCAAAACGCATTCCATGTCAAAAACACGTTCTTGAACGACAAACATATCGTTTGGCATGCGTTCTTGTTCCAGGATCCTAGAACGCATCGGAGAATGCATCCCATTCTGGAACGGGTCCAATAGCCCATTCCGCGTTCTCATTCTTTCCAGTTTCGTCCGACATCTTCATTATCGTTTCTTCCTTTTCGTATCCAACAGCCTAGCACTTATGGGCGCCCTCCATTAAACCTCTTTCTCTCTCTCTCTCTCTCTAATGGCTGTGAAGGTAAACTTCAAAGTTCTTGCACCTGCAATGGAACGAGTTTTAAGTTTGGATTGCTCTTCATCGTTGCAACCTTTCAATAGCTACTACTGTCACCACTCAATGTGAAGTAGGATGGCAAAATCGCCTGCACCTTCCACCAGTTCAGACTCTGCCACCGTTCTCCAGCACTTTTTTTTTTCCCCCTCCTCTTCTAATCAATGGTTTTAGGGAGGTTTCTACTTACCATGCGGTCGGATTATGGGGTCCCTTGAAAATTTTCCCTTGAAATACTGCTGACAGTGGGAAACTTACCTGAACTGGTGGACGAATCTCTTCCATACTTCCATTTTTCTCAACTGTCCCTTTCATGAGAACCGTTGAAGGGTCAGAGAGAGAGAGAGAGAGAAGTCAGCTCTTGCAGAGACATTCAAGAATCAAGAGCTCCACACTTGTGCAAGATAGAGCAAGTAAAACAAACATAGAGTGAAATCAAATAGAGAGGATCCCAAATCGTCAGGAAAGATCCTCATACTGTCTCAGATGTGGTACCTTGTAGCAAATACCTCCTCCAATCTCCAACCTCTGTTGTCTTCATCAGGTTCTTATACTCTTGCAGCAGAGTCCTCAGGTTGCCTACGAGTTGTTCGATGAAATGCTGACATGCATTCTCAAAATAAGAATGCACTTTGGCTAAACCTGTGTCCAAACAGTATTTTCATTCTTAGTCAAGAATGTATTCTGCAATCGGAGAATGGGAATGTGCATTCTCAGAATGGGAATACATACCAAACACATCCTAAGTACTCCCTAAGAGTAGTTTGAGTACAATAATGAATTATTCAACACAATTTTAAATTCAAGTTTTCTTTTTCCCCCTTTTGGTAGTACTTAGTTTGGAAGATTATATGTATACTTAGCAATACATATGAGTACAATATAATATGAAGATATAATATGAGGTATGGATTATAATATAGTATCATACTAGCATGTACTCTCAAATGATTAAACTAGCATGTACTCAGTACTATAGTCCGTGTCATAAAGAATTAAATAACCTTGCATTATAATATGTAGTGCATTTCAGGCTCGGGCTTGGTGAAGTCAGTTCAACCCAGCCAGTCCAAACTAACACTTTGGCCTCTAAGCCTCAGGATTGACTCAACTTGAGATGAGCTGGCCTAATGTGCAGCACAGGGTGCCACATCACTCCTTGCATCCTATGTGCAGCTATGCTATCGATAGACAAAATTATTATCTAGAAGGCCAAGACAAAGCAGAGATGCTTGGTTTGGTTAAAAACTGATATGTCATGGGCATCATAAATTCATAATTCACAACATGTGAATGTTGGAAATTTTCTTCCTCTAAACCAAAAGCCACAGTTAATTCCAAAGTAGATGTTCTACTTATTTAAAACCAACACACAATTAAACATCTTTAAAAATTGGAGTTTGATGTGCTGTTAGGTCTACTGGATATGAATTCAGCCTTTCACACTTGCATACATATGGAAACCATGCACCAGATCCCTGTGAACACATGTCTTGTTTGTACTTGTCCTGGTGGCGAGGATCAAACACATATCTGATTAAACCAAGGTTTTAAATAGGCCGGAATTTTGGAAGATCAGTATGGGCACCAGAGACAATATCCCAAAATTTGAAATTCCAGGCGACTTTTCACTCATCTATATTTTTTTATTATTTAATCTTGAATTAAATCTTAGTCAAATATTAACTTCATTCAGCCTGCAATTTTTGGTGCACTAATTATTTATTTATTTATTTTAATTTATTCTTACTTTTTTATAGCTTTATTACAGTTATACCTTATATATGGCCAATATAAATGGAAAAATGAGAACTTAAGGAATAAAAATACATTATACAATGTTTTAAAATATTTTGATATATTAAGTAACAATAATTATATGAGAAACTAAGCAATCATATAGAGGTTAAGTATATTATAACAGGGATTAGTTTACATTAAATGGCCATTCAAAGGTAAATGGAGATGTCTCTAAATTTTGGCTGAAATCCCAAAATCTGAAATATTACAATTATGTCAGAAAAATGGCCCAAATTTCAAGGACCCTTAAACCGAGACTGAAACTCTGCGAAATTTAGCCAATATTTAAAATTATGTGTTTACTTGTATTTTAGTGCATGTATCAGTCATTGCATTCTGGAAATTACTTCTGTAAGCAAATTTCAGTTGATCAAACGAAGAAAACTCTGTCCCTGTGCAGGAAGACACTCATGACCCGAAAAGTAAGTGCTACAAGTGGAGCAGCCTCAGTTCCAGATGAGGTCTTCCACAGAGCCAGAGGGGTCCAGCTGTGCAACACGCAAGCATACCAATGCACTCCTGCCTTCTTTGCTGACTCGTACTTCCTTAACAAGTTCTCCTCAGAAGTTATTGCTGATAGGGCTCCTGTTGCTCCCACTGCGAGGGTAATATGTGAGAGGCATTCCATCTCTGTTGTGCCAGTCACACGTGTTACCATGGTTCATCGTAATCGGTCTTTTAGTTTCTATATAGTTGGACTCAGCAGAGAAGTGTACCTGAAGGACTATTACCCTTCCAGGTTTTGTTGGGGACTCTGTCCTTGCCTGGAATGGTTGAAGCTATGAATGGATCAGATATCTATAAGTGATGATGTTTCTCAGTTTTGTAAATGCCAGCCTTTTTTTTTTTGTGGGGGGGGGGGGGGGGGGTGTGAATCACGTGTTGTTTTCTGTTGTATGTCTTGTTTCTGTTATATTCTTCTGGTATTTTACGCTTCCTATATCTATAAACTGCAGCTTGCATTAGGTGTATATTGTAATAACTTCTGTTTCAGTGTTGCCTTTGTTGCTGTATCTTTTCTATGGGACTTCCAGTTTCTGTCAGCTGAAAGATGTTCATCGTTCTCTCACCCATGAACTGGATAGAAGTGGATGTGATATTGTGCTACATCTGTTCTTTTTTTATCAGCTTTCAGAATGTATGTGTAAGCGTGAGCAGATGGGTGTGGTTTATGTTTGCAGTGGCATCTGAAAGAGCTTTTGAGTTGAATTATTCAGTGAAACTTAGCGATGGAAACTAGGGATGCATGTCATTGTCAACGTTGTGGATTTCAATTCTATGCTGTTGGCTGTTCAGAACATGAGATAGTGACTAGCCTCCTCTCTAGGCCACTCTTTGTCCATCGCCATTAACCACCACCTCCAGAGTTTGAAACCAATTTTGTAGTTGCTTATGGGTGATATAGGGCCGTTGGGTATACCAGGTGCTCTCAATCTGGACCCATTGGTGTATCAGGCTCAGCAGGAATCTAGTTATTAAAAAGTGCTTATCTTTCGACCGAAAAATACAGAGTGCTCATCTCAAGGTCAAGCAGTCAAACAAGTTTATATTGTACATATGGACCAAAAAATAAAATTTAAGGATGTGTTTGGTTTGCGTTCTTGGAATGAGTTCTAAGTATAGAATGGATTCTAAGGTGTTAAGAATAGTGTTTGGTAACCGTTCCCGTTCTTGAGCATAGGAATGCGGTATAGAATGCAACCCATTCTAGAACGGGCAAAATGATCATTCTACGTTTTGAGAAAACTTTGAGCCTCCTATTTTAGAAAGTACAAAATATCTTTCCTAAGTCCAATCTAAAGGTTAGATGTCATGGCTTAAGATGTTCTCTCTTCACCATAATGTCACTCCTCCATGAAACTAATATTTATGGCCATATCACACTTGAGGAGAATGGATGCATGTTATATTTTCAACTTCAACCAATTCTTTTTTTTTTTTTATAAAACCTTGGACTTGGTATTGGGCTAGAAGGGTGAAGGTTTGTGGTGAGGGTTATGGTGGAAGGAGAGGAGTTTGGTGTTGAAGAAGAAATTCTGCATGGGTATAAGAGAGCTGTGAGGGTGGTATAACAAAACACAACTGATAGTCCTTTGAACCAGAAGAAGATTGTTATCTTCTTTTCTCCTTCCCCTCCGCCAACCCTTGAACCTTGGACCTCAAGGTTGCACACATGAAAGAAAACCATCGAGGACACCAAGAGTCTGTTACCCGGTGAAAAAGGACTGCCCATGTGATATCAGGTTGGGCTCATTGAAATAAGGCCCAGTTTGAAAGAATCTCAAGTCCGCAAGCAAGGTATAATAGAAAATCAAGTCCAATCTGAGACTGATCTTTTTGGGCTTTAGCAAATAATAAACAGGCACCTAAGGAGCCAGCGTTGGGTTAGTGGTGCAATGGCTGATAGATAGTTTTATTTTCTGCTTGTACTTTTGATAAGTTGTTGTCTTAGCGGCCACACTATAATTTAGGGAGAGAGTTGGGTATGCCATTGGCTTTTCGAAAGCTAGTAGCATACACCATTCATAGGGTTGCACATAGGAGGGCAATACGATCTTTTCCAAAAAGGAATGACAGAGATTGAAACATGTTGGGCATCTTGGCAGCTTGAGCAGGCTTTTTTCATTAATTTAATTGAATAGTTTGTCTATTTCATATCCAAGAGAGTTGAACTCTTGATCTCTTAATTTTGAGATGTTGGTCTTTGCTAATTGACCAACCCCCCTTAAGAAAAAGTTTGTATTTTATATTCATTTCTAGTTGATGGAATTTTGATTATCTTACCAAAAAAAAAAAAAACTCATCAATATTATCAAGATTTTCATTCAGAGTTTGAGCCACTTTTATTATTTTAATTAAAATTTGATCAATGAGATGTTTATAAGAGAGAGAGAGAGAGAGAGAGAGATCTGCCTAGTGGGTCTCAAGTAGTTTGAAGAAGATTTCGTTTAGTCTTTTGGGTCTCAAGTAGTTCGATGAAGATTTCATTAGTCAAATCAACAAAATGGTAAGGATGTTTTAGCCAAACATTTCATAATGCGTTTCAAAGTAATATGTTACTATAGATTTAGATAGATAGCATCTGCCTAATTTTAAATTATCCAATTATAAGCTGACAAGACCCAAGTGCCAAACACTATAGAATAAAATTATGATTTTTTTTTCTTTTAGTAAAGCATAAAATGAAGATTCACTAGAAATAAAGTATGAAATGAATACAGGGTTGCTGGACACGAAACAATGATATTGAGATCCAGCAAATGACATTTTTATTTTGGTTACAGCAAAAGACAACTAAAAGTTAGGGGCATAAATTAATTTTCAAAAGCCTTTAATTTTAACAATAAACATTGTTGAGATCCTTCCATGTCTTGACTCTTGATAGAAAAAGTAATCTATTTTGAGCCAGCTTTTGAGAATGATACAGTATTAAGTATATTTTCAAATTATTTGCATTTGTTATTAATCTTTTTGAGGGATGTAAAATAAAACAATTATTTATATAAAGAATATCATCTAATATAATTTTATGAAAAAAGAAAGCTTCATGGTCATGTCGCCCCCCTATGCTTAGATACAGGGCATGCGAAATTACGGCCTCACCTCCAATGGATAAAAATTTTCATCCATGTTGATGCCCTTCAACGCATTCTCATTGGTCCCCACGCTAATGCAAAGATCATGCGATCAAGCAACGATCTCTTGCCCTACATTCACTTTTTAATATCATCTAATATATTTTACCATTCTCAAAAAAAGGATATTAATGAAGCAAATGATGATAACTTTGAACGGCATTAGGATGAACATAGTAAATGGCTATAATGGATTTTGTGTGTCTATTGCTTCCTTTGTGTTTGGATTATTTTTTCCAACCTCAATAGATATTAGAAGACTTGATCTTTTTATTTATTTTTTCTATATATTCACAGTTGATTACATTGAGACTATAATTATAATGATTTCACACTCCCTCGAACATGTAGGAGCCTAGGAGGTTTTCTTCTTGGGGCAAAAATGGTATTCCATAACTAGATTACATAATGGAAAAAGTTTTCCTAAACCCAATGAAGTTCATTATTTGATCCTAGGGCCTACACCCTTGTGAACCTACCAAAAAATACCCCTAATTCCGATCCTACGCTCTTTACATAATCGAGGATATCACTTTTTCTTTCAATATTGACTAAGGACCCTTTTAACTTTTCTCTATTGGGGTTGGTATTGATATGTCTTATAAGTAATGTCTAAAAATAAATTTGTACGTGAAGGAGACGATATAGACAGACACTAGCATATGCTACGCTCCAAAATTGATCGAAGAGACATCAAGACGCGTCTAACACAATATTCTCATTGATGGGGACGAGCGATGTCTCGTTCTCTTTCGTAAATAGTTTGGTCATGGGTGTCCATGAGTACATGGGAATAGGCACACGAAGGTGTTTCTGTAAATTCCGATCTGATGGCCCAAAAGCTAAGACTAACACTTCTCACACCAAGTCTCTATTTTTCTATATTGTTTATTGGATTTGGAACAGAGATGTTGTTTGACCTTCAACGATGACAGCCGACATCCCCTTATTCTCTATCATCAAAGACTTCGAAGTCCATTCATCCCGTTTGGATGACGGTGTCCGCGTGGAGAGTGACGGTGAACATCAGAGGCCCTCAATCTGAAAAAAGAAAAAGAAAAAATTTGGTCCTTGTACGTTGGAATTTCGTTAATTCAAAATATTAGTTGTCATCCACACCGTGTATATGTTGATGCATCTTTCTTAAACCTCTCAATTCTTTCTCGATTCTTTTGGTAGCCATATGCTGTGTTAGGTGGTTATTCAAGAAAAATGTTTTTGATGTTTTTCTGTGTTATGAAAATAAAAAATGAAATAAAGTATTTGATATCAATTTGATTTTTTAAGGGTTTTTCAGAACATTAAAAAAAAAAAAATGATAGTATGACAAAATCTTGTTTTGTCATTTTGATTTTATTCTAAATAAAAAAAAAATAAACAACTAGGGTAATTATTCCTGAAATAGGTTTACCAAAAACCATTTTTTGTTTCAAAATGGTATTTTGACACAGAAATTGAAAATTCTATTTTTGACACGAAACGTTGCTTTTGAAACTAAATGACTAGCAAACACAACCTTAGGCTGAGTTTGGTAGTCAGAAACGCTTTTTCATTGTACAGAAACAAGAAAATAGAGTCTTCCATTTGGTGTATGTGGTTCT
>NC_056564.1:9151093-9156268 GCF_013358625.1 Macadamia integrifolia | reverse complement strand
AAAAAAAAAAAACAAAGAAATGAGAAATGTTGGAACATGATAATCATTTTCCAACATTTGAGTTTCATTCCAAAACGAAATTTTGACATAAAAAAGAAAAATTATGATTTTAACACGAAACATCATTTCTCGAACAAAATAACTACCAAATGTAGCATTAGATTTTTCATGTTTCGATTAGCTTCTCATGTGAGGATAGGTAGGGACAGATCTCCAACCTCCATGGAGGCTCACACCCCATGGAGGGTGGAGGCATCATGGTTCTAAATATTGGTATTGATTTTGCATGGTCTCGACACATCGATATCATATTGATGAAAAAATGTCAAAAAACCTAGTTTTTTAAAAAGAAAATCAGGACTATTTCTATCGAATACATTTAACTTTTTGAGATAATCGATACCCAATCCGATATCTTAAATTAAAATCATGCCATTGGTCCCCATTTGGGAAATTGATCTAAACCCGTGCAAAAAGACTTGGTCTACCCATAATAGCGGCTGAATCCTAACTCTCCAGCCCCTCTAGGACATATCCAATAATTGGGAGGTCATTAGGGTGCATTTAGGTCCCTCCAAATGCTAGATGTGTACTCAAGAAGTTGGAGAAGATCTGGATCGACCTATAAGCCGCCCATCACATATAGAAGTACCCACCATTTTTTTCTTTGTCGGTTGCCTCCCCCAGAATGTAAGCTAATGTTTTTCTTGTTTAGTACTATAATCCACCCAAATATATGCGTTTGTGCGTCTCTATGTGGTTTGGAATCAATGCAAGTATATGATATAGACGCGTTTGGTCTGTTACCAAAAAAAAAAAAAAAAAGACGCGTTTGGTAGGATATCATGTTTTTGTGAAATTTTCCTTTGCGTTTGGTGGATTAGCATATTCGTGTTCAATTTTTATCATTAATTTGAGGTAAATGGAGGATAAAGAGTTTACGTTAATAATTAATAGTTTAGACTTTGAATGGCCCACTAGATAGGAGACCTTTAGTATTGACCACTATCTTATTTCTCAATCCCACTCGAAAAAATATGGCCCACCATTATCTATGTTCTAACGTAGGCAAATAGGTGGCTAAACAGTCGTACTTTACAAATCGGTTGGACTGATTTGTGCCACATGGTACGTGATTTAGAAAATTCCAATCATATGGATAGAGAGATCCATCCACCTTGTAGTGGATTGGGGGCATTTAATTTCTTCGGCATTTCAGTGCCCACTGGTGGACTAGAAGATAGAATTGGGCACCCAAGGGGGAGAAAAGATCAGCTATTCATATGATTACATGTAGGCACACTTTTTGCTACTTAATATATCTCCCTTCATCTTTACAATGGTGGAAAGTGGAATAGGTTTTGGGTATGATATTGATTTATATAATTTGTACAAGCAATGGATGTCTTAGGGTTGATAAGGATCACATTTGAGTTTTTTTTCTTATACTTCTCAATCAATCAAGGTTTTAAAACTCTAGATTAGTCTCAACCAATATCTACCCTGATGAGTATTGGATTGGATGAATTTAATCTTATTTATTATTAATTTTTCTTAAATTTTAGAGTTTTTTTATCATTATACCTCACTAGTGATTTGATATTTCATGGGTCAAAGATAAAAAATTTACGATGAAGATCAATCTTAGCCAATAAAAATTTAGGGGTTTCCCCGGATCCTAGATAATATTCAAATTAAAAGAAAAAATGTATAAACAATTTCAACTAATCCAATTCGAGTTTTAAAACCATGCAGTCAATATAAAAAACATTATTCACTATAAAAGTGACATCACTTTCCTTTATTGATTAAACTCACCATATAAAACCCCACCAACCAAACATAATGGGATTGTTTTTTCTATTCTATGGTAATTTAAATTACTCTTTTAATTTGCCACATGGCAAAAAATAAATAAAAATTAAAAGAACAATAAAAAAACTACTTTCTTTTGAATCTTTCTAAGTGTTATCTTTTCTGTAACAATATTTAGTTACTAACTATATTGAATTTGTCATTCTCCTTGTATGTAGGAATGTTTTCTTTCTACTAAAAAATAATAAATGAGAATATAGTTTTCTCATATTAGATTATAAAATTATTTGTTTGTCTTATTTGATTCAAAATTAATATCCCTTTTTTTAATACTTTGTTTATCTTATTTTTTCTATAGATTATTCCGACGTGCAGGGGGATAATAGTACTGAAGTCCCACTCTCAGAAAATGACTTACTTTTCTATTTTCCTATATTTTATTATCTTCCAAATAGAAAAATCCCTCTTTTCATAGTCCATACATTCAAACACGTCTATTTATTATTCTCTCACTTCATCCAACACAAAACAATTAGAGTTTAATATTTAATTAATCACTAAATTAATTATCTTATCATTTTCACTTAATGATCTGATTTTATAGTCATAATCAATCTTGACCCTTTATTTTCTTTTCCTTTCTATCCAAAATTTTTGCAGGCAATTACTCCAAATCCTACACGCTACCCTTCACCATACACCAATGATTGGTCTCTGCTATCAAATCCACAGCTCATCTCATAATATTTCTTAACTCTAGACGTGGGATCATGGTTTAATTTCTTAAGGTACTGGGTTTAGGTAGCGGTATCATCCGATACCACAATGGGTGTCAGTCCATATCGGATGGTTTTACCCTTAAAGATGTCAATCTGTGCCATGTTTGTATAGTTTTATCCTTTGTTTGTATCGGTATCGATATCCATCGATATTGATTGCTGAAACTGATACCTTAAACCATTTGAAGGTTGCTCCCCGAAGTTAAATTGGGATCTATTTAATAAATACGAATCGGACGGTCAGAAAGTAGTACTCAAAAACGTGTTCCTAACCGATGGAATTTCATTTTCTATTAAAATGGGTTTAAATTGAGAAAATGAAGTCTTTAGTTAGAGTTTTTCCGTCACATTTATGTTGAGATTGACACGTGTATGTTTGACAAAGTCATAACACCGTACGCATATTCAACGTGACGGCAAAAATGCTTCTGGCAATTTTCTGGGTTTTACAAGACAACATTGCAACTTACTTTAAATACCAAAATTGCCCTGATCAACTGCCCAAAATGCCATATTCATCGCAACAAAACATAAAATAAATATTGTATTTTCCCATATTAAAAAATTGGCTAAATTCACATATAATTTCCACACACTTTTCTCCCCTCCTTTTCCAGAAGCTCTGTAAAGAGATTGCTATGCTTAATCTCTTTTGATTATAATTGGATATAAAAAGAAGAAAAATCATGAACGTGAAGCTCGAGATCCTTTCAATGCTTTCTTGGCTTTTGGATTACACCTAGGTACTTTTTTTTTTTTTTAACAAAGTTTTTTGGGTGACTTGAAATGATCCTTGTGCGGCTATGCCCATATGGGATTAACTTTGTGTTTAGACATAATCCCTATGTCCCATTTAAAAGACATTTGCTCTTTCTTTCGTTTTCTAATATTTTTTAAAATCAAAATTAAACCGACCTCTTGGACTATGACCTCATACAACAATCTCAAACCATCTATTGGGTGTGGTCCCTCACATCCCTTGGATGGTGTGAAATTGTTACAAGAGATCATTGTTCAGGAGAAGATCCGGTCTTTTTGGTCTTAACCGAAACTTTTGCTTAACATATTTGACTTTAAACACACACACACACACACTCTCTCTCTCTCTCTCTCTCTCTCTCTCTAAACGGTTGGCTAATAAACAATTCCAAACAAAAATTCTCTACACCGCTTAAATTAAATAATGGACTCTTGCATGTTAAACAAATTCACTTGCTATAAAACCTAATAAAATCATTCCAATCTAAACTTATAATTACTATAAAACCCAATAAAATTATTAAACCATACCAAAATAAATTATAATTACTATAGATATCGAGACAATCAACATTATTATCCCTGCCACTACTGGATCTTTATATAGCAACTGATTCAACCAATGAGCATAGGAAATATTATTGAAAATGATTTGAATTTTTGTAAGATGAGCATGAAGACATCTATATTGACAAGAGAAAATTTTATGAGTATGGTTGAACAGATAAAAAATTGAATTTGATCATAAATTGATCCCTAAAACTCTAGAATTAGCCCTCAAATTTGAAAACCCAGTATCCAACTCTAAAAAAGCCCTAACATAAGCAAAATTGGTATCAATCATGACCAATTTGATCAACTCAATTTCCGTTCTTGAATGTTGTCCCAATTAAACATTTTCCTTTTATAAATCAACTCATTTAACATGAATAAAAACATCCTTAGTATAATCAATAATACCATAGAAGATGGAACCAAGTGCTGGAACATGAGATTCTCTCTAATTTTGTTTTTTTTCCTAAACATAGAAATAAACTAAGTCAGTCAAAACCATAAACTATATACCACCTCAAAGTGACTAAATTCCACTGTTTATCCCAAAAAGAAAAGAAAAGAAAAAAAAAAAGAAACTGACTAAATTCCACTCATAAAAAAAGACTGGTAAAGGGAACTCAACCAAATTCAAGTAAATGCGGGATTGGATTGGTTGCCGTCGATTCTGATACAGTTCGGAATCGGCCAGAAATCGCGTGAACCCTAGAAGAAACCTTGAAATCGGTCAAAATTGAATTTCCAATTCCGATTCCGTTCCGATACATCTGATTCTGTTACCTAAACTTTAGGAAATCATTATAAATTGTTAAAAAGTTTTGAAAAGGACAGGATACTCCGAAGGGCAATTTAGTCACAACACATTTTCTTATTTTCGTTACTTATTTAGCCCACGTTGAGATTCTTAATTCTTATTGGTGAAGTATAAAGTTCGATGGTGCGAGAGGGACCAAAGGAAGGAGAGGCATAGCGAGAGAGAGAGAGAGAGAGAGAGAGAGAGAGAGGGATGATATACCTCCACCACCCTCTGAAAGGAAACCACACAGAGACGGCAAATAAACCTCTCTCCTCGCCATGGAATTCGGAGCCCGTATTTAGAAACCCCAAAAGGAATTCGAAGAAGAAACAAAAATCTGAAACACCAAAGAGAAGCGACGCTTCTGCCATTGAACTCGTTTCCTTGAGCTTCCTAATTCCATCTTTCAATCTCTCTTCTGGGTTCTCTGGTTTCACCTCTTTCTGTTTGTTTGTTTGTTTTTTTTTTTTTTTT
>NC_056564.1:9147240-9151071 GCF_013358625.1 Macadamia integrifolia | reverse complement strand
GGTAGTTACATTTTTTCTATGTTTCTTTCGGTAATGTCCACCAGTGGAGCAAACTCTTGTAACGGAAGTCCTAGAATCTCTGGACCCATGACGAGACGGAGAGTGAGTGATCCTGTTGATGCAGAAAAAACGAATTTGCCCGATGATTTCTCTGACGAAGAAGCCGATAGCAATGGCAGTGATTCCAATGATCACCACCACAATGCTTTGATACGGTTTATGTTGTTCCGCCTCAGACTGGTTCGTTTACCAGAGCCATGGCTGCTCTGCATTGAACATTTAATCCTTGGGATGCTCTCAGGGTTGCAGTCATTGAAATCAGGGAAGCATATGGCTCGTAGGATTTTCCTTATGCTTATAAGTTTGGCCGTCTTTTCTGCGTTTTTGAAGTTATCATTAATCAATCATGTGGATTCGAATGGGAAGAGCAGAGAGAATGGACTCTTGATTCTTCAGACCCTTAAGGATGATTGGTCCATTGCACAGAAGGTTGTGAAGGAAGATGAACCCACCGAAGCCGTGTCCTCCTCTAAGCGGTTGTTGGAAAAATATCCGGTGAGAAAATGATTTCTTTTTCTTTTCTTTCTTTATAATTTCTTTTGCCATCCTCTGTTCTTTACTTCTTTTTTTCTTTGACGAATGAGTTCGCTTCAATTTCATTAGTTTTTTTGTGGACTTCTTTGAATTCTGTTTTCTTCAATAGCCGTGTCGCCATTAATGCATGCCCTTTTGGATTTTGACTTTTCTCCCACCTCTACCCTTTTATTTAAGGAAGCCATCTATTTTATTGCTCTATTAGATTATCTCCATTTGTTGTATTAGAGAATTTCTGGGTTATTAATACCGAAATTCTGGTATTTTCCTTTTCATAAAGCTTGCTTCTTTAAAATTTTTAGTTTCCAAATTGGAAACTTTTTTTTTTTCCCTAAATTGGGTTATTAAATTTGACGCTTTCTGAATTCTAAACAAGCAGGTGTTTCTAGATATATTTATGAATTTCTCGTGGGTTTTTTCCTGTTCAATTTTGTTGGATTTTCAAATTGAAGGGATTTCTTGCTCTACAGAGTCCTGGAATTTGGAGGAAACCAGACAGCGACAACTATTACCAATGCATTGATCGAACACGGAATCAAATAAGTGCGGCTTCTTCTCTCTCAAAAATTTCAATCCTTGTTACGAACTTGATAGATTTCTTTTAAATACATCTGGGTTTTGCTCATGGTGTTTAATTTTCAGGGAAGGAAACGAGCACTAATGGTTATATTCTAGTTCATTCCAATGGTGGATTAAATCAGATGAGAACAGGAGTAAGAATCCTTTGAAACCTTTCTGTATTTTCCAAGTTTAAGAGGTTTTTGGGTTTTCCATAATCTTTGACATTAACTTCACCTATGCTATTGAAAATGCAGATATGTGATATGGTTGCAGTAGCAAAGATCATGAATGCTACTTTGGTTCTTCCTTCCCTGGATCATGATTCCTTTTGGACGGATCCAAGGTATGTGTTGTTTACATTTAGGCTTCGATTACATTACATCATCAGTCCCTTGATTTCATCTTACATTTTTACAGTGATTTTAAAGATATTTTTGATTGGAGGCACTTCATAGACGTACTGAGAGATGATATTGAGATAGTAGATTCTCTTCCACCAGAATACGCGGCCATTAAACCTCTTTCGAAGGCTCCTGTTTCCTGGTCCAAGGTCTGTGACTCTTTTTTTTGGACAAAACCCTTCATGCATGGCTCCATTCTACTCCCTTCTCTTCCTTGATTGAGCTGTAAAGTTATTAAATTTCTACAGGCTAGTTACTACAGAGGGCACATACCTTTGTTAAAGAGTCATAAGGTGATGAAGTTTACACACACTGATTCACGTCTTGCCAATAATGGCCTCTCGAGTTCAATCCAGAAGCTCCGGTGCCGTGCTAATTACCAGGCAATTCGGTACAGCAATGAGATAGAGGAACTTGGAAAGACATTACTTGATAGACTAAGGAACAATAGTAATCCATACATTGCTCTTCATTTGAGGTACTCATCTACTGACATGGTTCCTTTAGGAGGTTTGTGTCATGTAAATTCAATCTGGCTAACAATGCTGATTGTAATTACAGATATGAGAAAGACATGCTTGCATTCACTGGCTGCAGCCACAACCTTACCTCAGAGGAGGCCGAAGAGCTCCGAATGATGAGGTACAATGTGAAGCATTGGAAGGAAAAGGAGATTAATAGCAAAGAACGGCGGCTGCAAGGAGGGTGCCCAATGTCTCCTAGAGAAGCTGCTCTCTTCCTCAAAGCCATGGGTTATCCTTCCAACACAAACATTTACATAGTTGCAGGGGAGATTTATGGTAGTACCAGCATTGCTGCATTCCGTGCCGAGTACCCGAATGTCTTCTCCCACTCCACTTTAGCAACAGAAGAAGAATTAGAGCCTTTTAAGCATTATCAGAATCGTCTTGCTGCCTTGGACTATATTGTAGCACTTGAGAGTGATGTCTTTGTTTACACCTATGATGGGAATATGGCTAAAGCAGTGCAGGGCCATAGGAAGTTTGAAGGATTTCGAAAGACCATCAACCCTGACAGGTATGTTTCACAAATTATGATTTTGGTTTACAAGGCTAATGCAATGGGTGTGTTATAGCTTCTATTTTTCAGACTGATTCTTGTGGGAAACACTTCTTTGATTCTCAGTAAATGCAATAAATCACCATAAATGTTCCTCACAGGAAATGAGGAAGTGATTCTTACTTCAAGAACACTCCCAAAAAAGGAAAAAAGTTGAAGTCGTTGAATTACCTGAAAGAATTAAATTTGTCCCAAATATAATTCCAATTAGAACCATTATGGAGAATCACAATTCCCACAGCATCACTCTGCACTCACTTCTAAAAAAATAACTTCAAAGAAATAATTTTTTATGCCAAACATAGTTTCAATCAGAATCACAATGGAGCACCAAAATTCTCCCTGCCATTGCTAATGTGTTCTAGTACCTTTTTTCTTTCTTCCAGATACAGCTTTGTGAGACTGATTGATCAGATGGATAAGGGAAAAATGTCTTGGGAGGATTTCTCATCATCAGTAGAGAGTTTACACCTCGATAGGGTGGGAGGACCCTATCTAAGACAAGTGGGCGAATCCCCAAGACTGGAGGAGAATTTCTATGCAAATCCTTTCCCTGGTTGTGTTTGTGAGAAGCCACAGGAACAAACCACCACCACCACCACCACCACCACCCTAGCAAAAATGGATATAAGACGAAGCCAAAGCTCTGCTTCACAAAGATAGGATTTTGGGTTTCTGATGAGAAGGGCTCATGCTATAACATACACGACACAACACGCGGCATTGTTCTATAGGTAGATAACATGGGATTTGTGTCAAAGAAATTAATCTCTCACCCTGTTAGCAGATTTGCTGTAGTGTGGTGTCCAAGAGAGATCTTGAGGTTTACTCACCTGAAGCTGCCTTGCCATTGCTACTTTCAATTTCTGCTTGCTTTCACTACCCGAGAGAGCAAGACAAGCAGAGAAAAGACTACAAAGATCTGAAGAAAAATCCAGAGTAGTCGCAGGTATACAAAACATCATCCCAATCAAATGGGGAGTGAGTAGAGTTACATGATGGAATGTAGATTCATTTCACTCGTGTGATTACATTGACCTTTTTCCCCCCTTTCATTGATTGTATTCTTTTTGTTTGCCAAATACCATAGCCTTATTGGGCTTTGATTGTTGATTTGAAAGATTAATATATTTGATAAAAGATCATAACAGGGGTACCTTATTTAATTCTTTATTCCTCTGTTCCATGTTCAACT
>NC_056564.1:9139207-9147212 GCF_013358625.1 Macadamia integrifolia | reverse complement strand
AAAAAAAAAAAAAAAAAACCTGAGGAAAGATCGGTATGATCTATACCATGGATTTAGGGGAGTATCTGTCGGTTTAACCTCTTTTTTTTAAAAAGTATTTTTTTTTAATTATTTTATCCCTTAAATGATGCTGATAATCGATTCGATCGGTCAAGGATCGAAGATCTGTCTCAGCTGATACGGCCAATACGAGACCAATATTTGAAATCATGAGCTATACTTGTTGGCTTAAAGTTAATACATAACATATGGTTGTAGTCATGGGATTAAATTCACCATATTATTAAGAGTACGAAGGTTGTCTTCGATTTGATTTCTATTTCTATTTCTACAACCGTCCGGTATGATATCTAGGTTCCTATTGTTCAAAATGACAGAATTCAAGATAAATGGGGCTGAAGTTGTTTCTAGTTATTGCACACACAACTTTTAATAAGCGCCTGTTCATAACGGTTAAATTGATCTTTCTTCCCACCCTTAACTGGAAGGGAGAAATTAGGAACCAAAGCATGAACCCTAAGGGCTCTCCCACCAGCTTTCAAATTTGGTCGGGCATTTTCCCCCACTCCGGGAGGAATGCATGGATGCAAGCCTGCACCAACTAAAAATGAAACAAGGGATCCAGAATCCATTCTCATGTATATCATATTTTAGAATCTGATACAGTTTGTAGTTTTGAGTCCTGAGTCCTGAGTCCTGACTCGTTTCTATTTCTTAGAAATAATTTATCAAAAATAAGAGAAGAATAGAAATAAAAATGATAACAAAGAGGCCGCAAGACTAATGTATATGATTGCACTCTCCTCCCCTCCCTAGCAAGCTCCTTTTTGTCTGATTGGTTCCGGGTAAAAAATATGTAAAACAAAAAGTGATCCAAGTAAAACTCCTTCCAAAAAGGGTGTCATCTCTTCTCAAACAATGGCGGAGGCAGAGGCAGAGGCATTTGGCATTCCACAAGGTTTACTGTATGCTGTAGACAAGGGTTGGAGTGTTCGTGAAGTATGGTTCTCACACAAACCACTCCTTCAACTCATACCTCAACCCTCGAGTTCCAGCTGGCCTCTAATCTTGTTTGATTTTTTTTGTAGTTATACTCTCAGTTTGGCTATCTCTGAATTGTGTATAATGACATATTAACAACTCCAGCTCTTCTATGCTTGTCAGAAATTATGCAGTCTCCAATATGTCGGTCAGTAAATACGTTGGACTCTTATGATGTACCCCTTAATAGTTATTAGTCTTTTCTACATTGAAAAAAAAAAAAGTAAAACTCCTTCCTCGTTGTAGTGATTTGACTGCATTTTCTTTTATGCAGTATTTTTTTATATGGAAACAAATTGAGCTTCAAGATAATTATGCTGTGTAAACACTAATGGTAAAAATATTTCCCCTTGTCTATAGGCATTATGCGAATAATAACATTGTTTTGGACATTGCTTCAGACCAGTTTCCTTTTTGTGGTGTTAGCCCGCAGTATGGGATGCTTCCATGTGTGCTCTCCTTAGTCCCATCTGACATAAAGGATCACATGTCTTTCAAACTTCATATTTCCTAAAGATATAAAGGGATAAAGAACTCTATCTATGAATGAAATCTATACTAGTGCTCCCTTGACTATTGAGTCTCTGACTTTCCTCCATCTATGAAAAGATATGTCAATCCCTTGATTGGGGGAGGAAAGAGATATTAACACAAAAAGCCCTAGTGTCAACTGCACTCTTGTGGCCCGTTTGATAACGTTTCAAGAAATACGTTTCTGGATAGCAGTAATGGGACAAAAAGCGTTCGATAAAATTGTTTCGTTTCACTTGTTTTTAGAAATAGAAATTAAAATTTCTACCTATTTATGATTCAAGAAACGACCCAGGCTTGTTTCGCCGTTTCTAGAAACAACTCGTGACCATTCTTTCGGTTACTATCGACTTCCAGAAACATGACTTATCAAGCACCTTCAATTTCGTTTCTATTTCTAGAAACGGAAATTTATGTTTCTACATTTTCTTGAAACAAAAACGGTAAAAACATTATCAAACGGGCCCTCGGACTTAGAAGTTAGAAACACTTCCCAAATATAAATGTGCACATCCAGATATTGAAATCATCAGACCATGATCTGTCACCATTATCAGGTGGGGGTAGAGACATCTTTGAAATTGTTTTAATTTTCTTTTATTTTAACAATTTACCTTTTTTTGTAGTTATACCCATGTTCCATACGGTTCCTCCTATATGCAATCGGCCAAGTATCAAGATCGGCCTATGCTAACACAGATCTGGATCGCCTGCAACAGCCAATCCGTGTCCGATACCTCAAACCATGAACACATCACCTTGGGTCTTCGTCCTGGGATTTTCTATATATACTTCACTATAACTTAGAAGATTCCTACTTCCATCAATTTGGTGGTGAAATTGATGGGTTTCTTACGCTCGTCATGTCTCATGTGCTTAACATCCAGCTGCACAAGTTGTATTCTCTCTCTTGGAAGCGTAACAAAAGTATAACCGAGGTGGAACGACATGATCTTGTATCGGTTTTGTGGGTATTTAGAGTTGATGGGAGTACCAAGTCTAATCCATCTTACCTTGAGGAATAGAATCACTGACGAGCATCCTTTGTGTCCTTGGTCCCACTTTGAGTTGTCATGAATCATGATCTCAGCTAAAGCTTTATCCAAGGAGATAGATAATTGGAATTTCTACACAGAATTTAGATTTACTTATCATTGGTTCTCTCCTCTTATCTTTGATAAATATCATTAGCTCTGGTTTCACATCATGGTGTATGGAGGCAGGTAGATTAGGCTATGCCGACAATCGAAATGAGTGTGAGACGAAGAGTGGCAACACAAGCATTTCAATCACCATCTGTGACCAAATCAGAATATGGGAGCAAACCAAGATGGAAACAAACAACACTACAATGGGAGAGACATGTTCAGCATGATGGCTATCAAAGGTAAAATGAGCAGAATGCAACAGATATGTAAACACCCTACCAAACCCTGCAGCTGTGAAAGGAGGGGTGTTTGGGGGTAGGGATTTAAAAAGGCACACTAGCAGCATCAACCGTGAAAGCAGCAGCCATCTAAAAGGGTCTTCAACTGTCCCCTGATCTACACAAGGTTACTTCAAAACCAATAATATAACAAAAATGCTCAGGAGACAAATTGTGAGTCTTCATAAAGCAGTCAAAATACTAATCTTCCAAAATTGTTCACCCTCCTAATAATGTTGTTCCCTGAACAAAAAAAGAGTCCATGTAACAAACTTCTCATTTGCACAGCACCAATGCCAAAGTAGAGGTTTTACCCGCAAAAAAACCAAGTATTCGACATCTTCAATGAATAATCCCTAATGTTCTCATGCTCTGGATAGAGCATTTGAAGTTGCAAGTTCATTTTCAACAGGTTGGAAGGACAATGAGGAAGCAGCATTTTGTGAACTTCATAGTTCATCTTAAGCCACAAGGTAGGCAGACCAGCTCAACCCAACCATTGGATGGATACTAGCTAAGACATTGGATTAGCCAAATGTCAATGTTGGACTCAACCCCATCATTTTGTCACCATGTATTGAACTTTTACCCTTTATTTTCAGCTGTAAAACCAATGACGATTTTTTGGAAGGGCCAGGTATTTCTTAATTCCCCAACTAACCGTGGGAAAAGGAGGTAACCACTAAGGTCTAAATCAATTTCTGGGCCACAGTGAAGAAGAATCCCGAACATTGATCACTTGAATCACAAGAAATTTTTGCATTGAAACTTAGAAATACAGAATCACTTTTCCATCTCCTAAAATCCATTGACCCTTTGCATTTGAAGTTGCAAGTATCATTTTCGAATAGGGGTTAAAGTGGATGATGCCACAATCTTAGACCAGGCAATCATGGATTTATAGGACTAAAACCATCAGGGTCAGAGGAAGCTGCGGTATTTTACGTTTGCAGCATTGGGTGGGAGCATGAGGTCAGAAATAAACAGTAGAGATTTTGAAATCCATTCACAGCCTTCCTTGAGACCTTCAGGGTCAGAGGTAGCCGCGGTATTCCACGTTTGCAGCATTGGCTGGGAGAATGAGGTCAGAAACAAACAGCAGAGATTTTGAAATCTATTCACAGCCTTCCTTGAGACCTTCAGGGTTTGCTAATAGGTAGGGTGAAAATGATCATCAAAATAGCTATTTTCACCTATTAGAACTTTTATCTAAGGAGTAAAAAGAAGAGACTGAAACAAGCAGTCAGAAGATTTTTGCTGAGGGAAAGAGGGGGTAGGGTGGAAGAAGAAAAGTTCCATGTCGCATTGTAGAACATCATAACAAGGCAAACATAAGTTGTAATGCTTAAATGAAATGGTTGTTATGTAAGACTTTTGGAAACCTCAGAAAGTACTGAACATGAACTTGACTAGTGACACTATGACAGGTTTTTTGGCTATCCTCTAATGCATGATGGGACTATAGCCTAGCATTCAGAAGCCAAACCACTAGGAAAAAAAAATAAAAATTGGAGCCTGTAAGTTGGTTGATTCAACCTTTTGCTAGGGCATGGTACGACCCCACTTATGGTGGACAGCATGGCAAATGAGTGTCAAATTATTGACCCACATATTGGTCACAGGCTTATATGATTTGAGTAGATTAAGTCATTTAGCATCTTAATATCACCTATGGCTCTAAGGGTACTACAGTAGGAATACCATAAGATAGGTAAATTCTGTTTCATTTCATGCTATTATAGTTTTTTGTCACTAACTAACTTTGTTTCATTGGTTAACAATGCTTTTGGAGCATCCAATAATGCCAACAAGGAGTAAGTGATTTATTTTTTCATTATTATTATTTTTCTTTTGGGGTTGGGGTGTGGGGGGGGAGAGAATAACTACCCATATAATATTATGAAAGTACCTAACTCAAATAAGCAGTCACTCGACTCCATAGTTGTCTAGGCGCTGCCTAGGCATCCAGGCGCCAGTTGCTGGATGACACCTTCTGTTGCCTAAGTGCTGCCTAGTTGCCTTCTTGGTGTCGCCTAGACAACCATGCTCCACTGACTTCAAATATTACAACTAAAGGATTATAAAAGCACCCATTGTACAATACATGCTGCAGAGTATATTAAAGATTTGAGTATTATATAACCACGGACATTTAATTTCTGCTCCCTCTTTTTTCCCCAGTTGTCTTTTCCCTTCCCCCTCCAGAAAATACAATGATCTACACCTCATCTACAAAAACATAACAATTTGACTTGTAATAAATTAAAAAGATCTTAATAACTTCTGTATGATATGATAATAATAATTGAATCTTTTCCTCCACCCACTGCTGCCTAGAAATTGATGCAGATACTAGGGTCCTGGATAGCAAAGTGTTAAGTTTGTCTCGAATTCTTGACCCGTTTTGAAGATTGACCCGATCCGACATATTTTGGTGGCGACCCGAATGGGAATTTTTCTGAGATCTGTGATGGAAGCAGAGGGCTTGGGCCTAGCCCATCACTGATATCGTATGGGGGTGCGGGGGCTACGCCCCCGCAGTATGGTTCGACCGGATCGACCGCGACCCGATGGGTCGAACCGCTATTTGGAGTATATATATAATGTACTGTTGCTTGTTGAGAGTCATTGTATTCTAGGGTTTTCACGAAGCTAGGGTTTCAGGGCGAGTTCTTCATCGCCGCTGTTAGGGTGTAATCTCTCTTCTGCATAGTGAATCATCTTCTTCTTCGCCCGAGGACGTAGCACACCACCCTGGTGTGTGAACCTCGTTAAATCTCTGTGTCGTACGGATCTATTGTCTCCTTTTATTCGTATTTCTTGGTGTTTGTTCTAACAAACTGGTATCAGAGCTCTTGGTTACTTCGATCCATGGCTTCAACGAAATACGATATTGATAGGTTTGACGGCAACATCAGTTTTAGTTTATGGCAGGTTCGAATGATGGCTGTTCTCACGCAGCAGGGTTTGAAGAAAACCCTATTTGGGAAGGCGAAGAAACCTGCAACTATGTCCGATGATGATTGGAGCGATTTGGATGATAAAGCCCTTTCAGCTATTCAGTTGTGTCTTTCGAATGATGTTCTACAGGAAGTTCTCTCAGAGAAAACGGCTGCAGAGTTATGGGTGAAGTTAGAGAAACTCTACCTCACCAAATCCCTCACCAATAGGTTGAGATTGA
Organism: Macadamia integrifolia; assembly: GCF_013358625.1. NCBI lineage: Eukaryota > Viridiplantae > Streptophyta > Magnoliopsida > Proteales > Proteaceae > Macadamia > Macadamia integrifolia. Next base: position 9,141,033 of record NC_056564.1, on the reverse strand, counting down.
AGCAACAACTGTATACCCTTCATATGGGTGAAGGTACTTCTATTAAATCCCATATATCTGAGTTCAATTCTATTGTTACTGATTTGAAAAGGATAGATGTTAAAATAGACGATGAAGATTTGGCCCTATTATTGTTATGTTCTCTGCCTCCATCTTATAAGCACTTTAGGGATACCATGATTTATGGTAGAGAGACAATCTCTATTGAGGATGTCAAAACGAATCTGCAAAGCAAGCAGAAGATTGATGATGAGTTGACAACTACCAATAAATCTGATGGTGTTGGTTTGGTAGCTAGAGGGAGAACGAATGAAAGGGGTTCATATGGTGACAAAAAGAAGGCTAGATCAAAATCTAAGTACAAGAATTTAACCTGCAATTACTGTAAGAAAAATAAGCATATTAAATCTGAATGCTATAAGCTTTTAAATAAGCAGAAGGCAGGTGGTGGTGCTCAAAATCAACAGAAAAGAGATGATTCTGCAGAAGCCAGTATTGCTGAAGATGAGAGTGAGTCTAATATGCTTTTGGTGACTGATGATAAAGTTAGATCACAGGATGAATGGATTCTTGACTCTGGTTGTTCCTACCATATGTGTCCCAATCGTGAATGGTTCTCCACATACGAATCAGTTCGAGGTGGAGTTGTGTTGATGGGAAATAATGCTTCTTGTAAGACTATTGGAACGGGAACGATCAATATCAAGATGTATGATGGCATTATCAGAACCTTGTCCAATGTCAGGCATGTCCCTGATTTGAAGAAGAATCTCATCAGTTTAGGCACTCTTGATTCAAATGGGTGCAAGTATACAGCTGAAGGTGGAGTCATGAAGGTCAGCAAGGGAGTTCTCTTATTGATGAAAGGAATCAAGGTTGGAAGTTTGTATGTGTTGCAGGGTACTACAGTCACTGGGTCTGTTGCAGCAGCTTCATCATCTATGTCTGAATCAGATGTCACAAATTTATGGCATATGAGGTTAGGCCATATGAGTGAAAGAGGGATGGCAACATTAAGTAAAAGGGGTTTGTTGTGTGGTCAGAGTACAGGAGCAATGGAGTTCTGTGAGCATTGTGTGTTTGGGAAGCAGAAAAGAGTTAGTTTCAGTACTGCTATTCACAGGACCAAGGGAACTTTGGACTACATTCATTCAGACCTATGGGGGCCCTCTAAGGTTGCTTCAAAGGGGGCTGGTGCAAGATACTTGCTTACTTTCATTGACGATTTCTCTAGGAAAGTTTGGGTCTATTTCTTGAAGCACAAAAATGAAGTATTTGTCACTTTCAAACAGTGGAAGAATTTGCTTGAGAAGCAGACCGGGAAACAAATTAAAAGGTTGAGAACCGATAATGGCCTAGAGTTTTGTGAAGGTGACTTTAATGAGTTCTGCAAAAATGAAGGTATTGCAAGACACCATACAGTTGTTAAAACACCCCAGCAGAATGGAGTTGCGGAGCGTATGAATAGAACCTTGTTAGAAAAGGCAAGGTGTATGTTATCAAATGCAGGATTAGGCAAGGAGTTCTGGGCAGAAGCAATTAACACAACAACCTTGTTGGTGAATCGATCTCCTTGCACAGCTATTGAGTGCAAGACTCCAGAAGAAGTTTGGTCAGGTAAACCTGCAGACTACTCAAATTTAAAAGTATTTGGATGTCCTGCTTATGCACATGTAAATGAAGGGAAGTTGGAACCTAGGGCTAAGAAATGCATTTTTCTTGGGTATGGATCTGGAGTAAAAGGATACAGGTTGTGGTGTTCTGATCCAAAGTCTCCAAAATTTCTTATTAGCAGAGATGTTACTTTTGATGAATCTGCTATGTTG
>NC_056564.1:9127399-9139187 GCF_013358625.1 Macadamia integrifolia | reverse complement strand
CTATGAATGAAGTCTATACTAGTGCTCCCTTGACTATTGAGTCTCTGACTTTCCTCCATCTATGAAAAGATATGTCAATCCCTTGATTGGGGGAGGAAAGAGATATTAACACAGAAAGCCCTAGTGTCAACTGCATTCTTACGGTCCGTTTGATAACGTTTCAAGAAACGCGTTTCTGGATAGCAGTAATGGGACAAAAAGCGTTCGATAAAATTGTTTCGTTTCACTTGTTTTTAGAAAAAGAAATTAAAATTTCTACCTATTTATGATTCAAGAAACGACCCAGGCTTGTTTCGCCGTTAAACAACTCGTGACCATTCTTTCGGTTACTATCGACTTCCAGAAACATGACTTATCAAGCACCTTCAATTCCGTTTCTATTTCTAGAAACGAAAATTTATGTTTCTACATTTTCTTGAAACAAAAACGGTAAAAACATTATCAAATGGGCCCTCGGACTTAGAAGTTAGAAACACTTCCCAAATATAAATGCGCACATCCAGATATTGAAATCATCAGACCATGATCTGTCACCATTATCAGGTGGGGGTAGAGACATCTTTGAAATTGTTTTAATTTTCTTTTATTTTAACAATTTACCTTTTTTTGTAGTTATACCCATGTTCCATACGGTTCCTCCTATATGCAATCGGCCAAGTATCAAGATCGGCCTATGCTAACACAGATCTGGATCGCCTGCAACAGCCAATCCGTGTCCGATACCTCAAACCATGATCACATCACCTAGGGTCTCCGTCCTGGGATTTTCTATATATACTTCACTATAACTTAGAAGATTCCTACTTCCATCAATTTGGTGGTGAAATTGATGGGTTTCTTACGCTCGTCATGTCTCATGTGCTTAACATCCAGCTGCACAAGTTGTATTCTCTCTCTTGGAAGCGTAACAAAAGTATAACCGAGGTGGAACGACATGATCTTGTATCGGTTTTGTGGGTATTTAGAGTTGATGGGAGTACCAAGTCTAATCCATCTTACCTTGAGGAATAGAATCACTGACGAGCATCCTTTGTGTCCTTGGTCCCACTTTGAGTTGTCATGAATCATGATCTCAGCTAAAGCTTTATCCAAGGAGATAGATAATTGGAATTTCTACACAGAATTTAGATTTACTTATCATTGGTTCTCTCCTCTTATCTTTGATAAATATCATTAGCTCTGGTTTCACATCATGGTGTATGGAGGCAGGTAGATTAGGCTATGCCGACAATCGAAATGAGTGTGAGACGAAGAGTGGCAACACAAGCATTTCAATCACCATCTGTGACCAAATCAGAATATGGGAGCAAACCAAGATGGAAACAAACAACACTACAATGGGAGAGACATGTTCAGCATGATGGCTATCAAAGGTAAAATGAGCAGAATGCAACAGATATGTAAACACCCTACCAAACCCTGCAGTGAAAGGAGGGGTGTTTGGGGGTAGGGATTTAAAAAGGCACACAAGCAGCATCAACCGTGAAAGCAGCAGCCATCTAAAAGGGTCTTCAACTGTCCCCTGATATACACAAGGTTACTTCAAAACCAATAATATAACAAAAATGCTCAGGAGACAAATTGTGAGTCTTCATAAAGCAGTCAAAATACTAATCTTCCAAAATTGTTCACCCTCCTAATAATGTTGTTCCCTGAACAAAAAAAGAGTCCATGTAACAAACTTCTCATTTGCACAGCACCAATGCCAAAGTAGAGGTTTTACCCGCAAAAAAACCAAGTATTCGACATCTTCAATGAATAATCCCTAATGTTCTCATGCTCTGGATAGCCAGAGATCTAGCAAACCCTAACAATGAGTGAAAGATATTTTCAACAGGTTGGAAGGACAATGAGGAAGCAGCATTTTGTGAACTTCATAGTTCATCTTAAGCCACAAGGTAGGCAGACCAGCTCAACCCAACCATTGGATGGATACTAGCTAAGACATTAGATTAGCCAAATGTCAATGTTGGACTCAACCCCATCATTTTGTCACCATGTATTGAACTTTTACCCTTTATTTTCAGCTGTAAAACCAATGACGATTTTTTGGAAGGGCCAGGTATTTCTTAATTCCCCAACTAACCGTGGGAAAAGGAGGTAACCACTAAGGTCTAAATCAATTTCTGGGCCACAGTGAAGAAGAATCCCGAACATTGATCACTTGAATCACAAGAAAATTTTGCATTGAAACTTAGAAATACAGAATCACTTTTCCATCTCCTAAAATCCATTGACCCTTTGCATTTGAAGTTGCAAGTATCATTTTCGAATAGGGGTTAAAGTGGATGATGCCACAATCTTAGACCAGGCAATCATGGATTTATAGGACTAAAACCATCAGGGTCAGAGGAAGCTGCGGTATTTTACGTTTGCAGCATTGGGTGGGAGCATGAGGTCAGAAATAAACAGTAGAGATTTTGAAATCTATTCACAGCCTTCCTTGAGACCTTCAGGGTCAGAGGTAGCCGCGGTATTCCACGTTTGCAGCATTGGCTGGGAGAATGAGGTCAGAAACAAACAGCAGAGATTTTGAAATCTATTCACAGCCTTCCTTGAGACCTTCAGGGTTTGCTAATAGGTAGGGTGAAAATGATCATCAAAATAGCTATTTTCACCTATTAGAACTTTTATCTAAGGAGTAAAAAGAAGAGACTGAAACAAGCAGTCAGAAGATTTTTGCTGAGGGAAAGAGGGGGTAGGGTGGAAGAAGAAAAGTTCCATGTCGCATTGTAGAACATCATAACAAGGCAAACATAAGTTGTAATGCTTAAATGAAATGGTTGTTATGTAAGACTTTTGGAAACCTCAGAAAGTACTGAACATGAACTTGACTAGTGACACTATGACAGGTTTTTTGGCCATCCTCTAATGCATGATGGGACTATAGCCTAGCATTCAGAAGCTAACCAAACCACTAGGAAAAAAAAATAAAAATTGGAGCCTGTAAGTTGGTTGATTCAACCTTTTGCTAGGGCATGGTACGATCCCACTTATGGTGGACAGCATGGCAAATGAGTGTCAATTTATTGACCCACATATTGGTCACAGGCTTATATGATTTGAGTAGATTAAGTCATTTAGCATCTTAATATCACCTATGGCTCTAAGGGTACTACAGTAGGAATACCATAAGATAGGTAAATTCTGTTTCATTTCATGCTATTATAGTTTTTTGTCACTAACTAACTTTGTTTCATTGGTTAACAATGCTTTTGGAGCATCCAATAATGCCAACAAGGAGTAACTGATTTATTTTTTCATTATTATTATTTTTCTTTTGGGGTTGGGGGGTGGGGGGGAGAGAATAACTACCCATATAATATTATGAAAGTACCTAACTCAAATAAGCAGTCACTCAACTCCATAGTTGTCAAGGCGCTGCCTAGGCATCCAGGCGCCAGTTGCTGGATGACACCTTCTGTTGCCTAAGTGCTGCCTAGTTGCCTTCTTGGTGTCGCCTAGACAACCATGCTCCACTGACTTCAAATATTACAACTAAAGGATTATAAAAGCACCCATTGAACAATACATGCTGCAGAGTATATTAAAGATTTGAGTATTATATAACCACAGAAATTTAATTTCTGCTCCCTCTTTTTTCCCCAGTTGTCTTTTCCCTTCCCCCTCCAGAAAGTACAATGATCTACACCTCATCTACAAAAACATAACAATTTGACTTGTAATAAATTAAAAAGATCTTAATAACTTCTGTATGATATGATAATAATAATTGAATCTTTTCCTCCACCCACTGCTGCCTAGAAATTGATGCAGATACTAGGGTCCTGGAAAGCAAAGCATCACCCAAGTGTTAGCTAGGTGATGCTTTGACTACACTGCTGAAAAGATGAATTTATTAAAGTGGAAAAGGGAACTTCTTTCTAAGAAATAAACTATTGAAGAACTACTGATAGGTAAAATAAAACTTCAGCCATAGATATAGCCTACAGTAAGGCAAATATCTAATTATATAGAAAAGCAGATAGGAGCTAGGAAAGAAATAACCCATTACAAGCCTAAACAAGAATTGTGTAGATTACCAAACTCTGTGTACTACCTGATACAAAGCACTTCTCTGTCCACACACTGAGTCCAGTTTCTGAAACTCTGCTCACAACCTCAACATTGCAGAGTCGCAATAGAGAAATACTCTGAAAAGAAGAGAAAGAGGATCAAATTAGCAGAGAACGAAGAAAAAGAAAAACTCAGATAATTTGCAATCTGAATTATTTCCAATCCCTCTAAAACAAAAGTTTCAATTTTAAGTTTAGAATTAAAGTGACAAGGAGAACAGAAAAAGGCCTTTCAGAATTGAAACCATGATGATCCAGATTCAATTAAAAAAAAAGCCAGTGAGAAGGTTTACCATAATTCCCTTACCCTTATGCATTTCTCATGTACTGCTCAGGAACTAGTCAAAGAGGCAACCAACGACCCTACATTGTTCAATTCCCAACTTCACTAGTCCTTCCAAAATTTATTGAACACCCAATATTTAAGGATGCCAATGATCTCCATTATGTCTACCAAGCTAAATCAGTTCTCAAGAAATATCCAGTGTCAGATGAGTGCTACCTATCACCCCAAGAATCCCAAGTTGTCTCATAACATGAAAAACACTCTCACCATAATGAAGGTACATAAACCTGCTCTTTCAAATTTTGTGTGGCACTCTCAGTTGGAAAACCTCTAACAGCACCAATTGTCCACTGTGATATAATTCCAGCTGCAATTGCAAAACGAATCTGCCTCTGCAACACATCTTGATCTTCAAACATCTGTGGATAGGTCGTCAGCTTTCTCAAGATACCAGCCACAACAGCATCACCAGAACCAGTTCTATCGCAAGTAAATGGTGTTATAAGCACATCTTCTGTCCCAATCACCACTCCATCAAATGATGGAGCATAGTAATGAATTCTCAGTGTTCCATCAGTCACAAACAATAACTTCATTCCATCATGCCACAATGGGGCAATCTCCTCCTTAGTATAATGATAATAATCACGTCGGTCCTTCGTTTGCTCAAAAGATTCGGCGTAGTATTGTGGTTTGTAATTTCTTCGCCTCTCATAATAGTCTTCATCTAGAAGAAACTCTAGCTCTTCCCTTGATACCTCAATGATATTAGCCTGGTTCCATGCCTGCTTGATCACCTCCCTTGTTTCATCACGAGATCTCCACAATTGCAAAGGCAAATTCAAATCGAAAAATATAAGTCCCCCAAATTTTTTTGACGCTCTAATGGCTCTAAACAAGGCAGATTTCATAGATGACGTTGTAAGAACTTCTGAATTAAAATGAAAAATTCTGGCCTGCAAGGAAATTAACCAGAGAAATGATGAAAACCAGTTTAGTGAAAAGCAGCAAAGCAGATTAACAAACCAAAGTTCTAACAATTCTGCCTAGGTCCAATATCGTTCAAAAGGATACTTCTAAGAAATGTAACCATAACCAACACTAGTTCTTGCTTACCTCTTTTAGCACGGCCAAGTCGACTTCAGAGCGTCGAAAGGAATCCTCTGCGCAGTCCCTCACAGTTTCCGCCTTCATCTTCCCGTTCTCCAACTTGAGCTTCATATAGGACGCTGCGGTCTTCACCTTAGGATCAAACTTCACAGCACGCGTCTGAACCTTCTCTTTATTCATGGTGTAAACCAACTCATCCCCAAAATTATCCTTCCCAACCTTCCCCATGAACGCGGCTCGGCCCCCAAGTCTGACATGCGATATGGCAACATTCGAAGGGGATCCGCCAGGAGCCCTGACGAATTCCGGAGGTTTCCACTGAAGCATCTTCCATTGGGAGTAAATGTCAGGATGCATCCGTTGTTCGGAAACCCTGACCGTCGGCACAAACTCTTTCTGTGCTGCGCCAAAGCAACAAATTAGCGGGGGATAATCATAAGAATCCATCCCATCGTCATAAGCATCTTCTTCTTCTTCCTCCGTTAAAATTGCAGCTTCTTTCTTCGTTTCTTCTTTTACATCTTTTACATCCTTTACTCCTGCAGCTCCATTGTCAATTTCTTGTTTCTTCGAAAGGCTTCTTTTTCTTGTAGGGGCTGTGGTGGAAGCTGAAGTTGAGGTTCCCTTCTTCCTGCCTCTGCGAGTGGTTTTAAGCGCATCCGGAGCACCATAGTCACCATTAACAACTGCTCTTACAGACTCTATTCCTCTAGAATTACGCAGCGCCGGGCCTGCTTCGTGAAAACATAGATTGGAGATAACACCAATGGTCACTGAGTTCCGAAGCGAGAGAACAGAGGAGAAAGGAGATTGGAGATACGAAACCGTAAGAAAGGACGTGGGTAACTGATATGCTGCCATGACTCATGGGAGAGAGGAAGCCTAGAGGTTCTTCATCATATCAGCTTCTTCGTTCTTCTCAACACCTCCATATCTCGGTGTCTATCTAGATTCTAGTGCGGGTCACTCGCTTTTGGCTCTTTCCACTGGGTCTGTTTCTAATGACTATTTTACCCCTTACTTTTTCCTCTTTTCTTTTCCAAGAAGCGAATTTTTCGGAGAAATTGATGGCAATTTTGTGACTAAAAGAACCTCTCTCCTGCGAGTTGGATTTTAATTTTCAATTGGTAATTCACATCCCTCTTCTTCGACCTTGTGCGACTCGAGCTGTGTTTCTGGAAGCAAAGCGAAGATCTGAGATAAGCTTTCAGCGACCGATCTGATCTACTCAACTTCACCGCCAGGTAATTCTTCTCTCTTTTCTATCTCTGTGATCTGCGAGCATGTGTGGACAATCCCGTAGATAAAAAATCTAAGCAATTCGATTACCCGAGTTGCAATTACAGTTTTAATCAAGAAAAACCCTAGTTCTTCTCTCTCTCAAGTTTCAGATTTCAAGTAGAGGAGAAATAAATTGAAACTCCAATATCTCATTGTTATACTAATCTTCTGGAGGAGATTCTCTGGTAGGAAACTAGTTTTGCCCATTCAATCTGACCACGATATCCAAAAGTGAGTTGCAGTAGGTGCATATTTCTGTATTCATAGTTTTCTCTTGCTTTCTTCTATGCTGATCCTATTCATCCCCAATTGCCTATTCGTCATTTCGGGTTATGGATCTCATAATATATCTTTGGTTGGATGATGCTTTTCTTTCGTCTCTGTTCTCTAATTCGGCTTTGGTCTTGTCTTGATTTCCCTGCTTACGATAACATGCTTCAGTTTGTAGGCGCATCAAAGATCCCAAAATGTTTTTTCTAGTACCGATATCTTAGGGTGTTTATGTCCTGCAACCTATTGAACCTTATTTTTCTTGATTTTATTTGCTCCTAGCTCATTCGTTTTCCAGACATCCTGTATTAAATAAGAATTTTTGTTTATGACAACAACTGACTAAATTTTTTACAAATTATTATGAGTTGATGCTCCAGTTATGATACCTGATCTCCCAATTTCAATTTTATCAAAATGCTTCAGTTTGTTGCTTTTGGTGGTTTTTTCCGAATGCTTGTTTGCTCCCTTGGCCTCTTTGGATTCTAGTGAGAGGCTGCAATGCAGTTGTGTTTGTTTTACATCCACATTCAAACTGTAATTGAAGCTTAGTGGTGCCGCTATTCAAATGAGCCTGAATTAATGGGAATTTTTAAATGTAAATATAAACCAAAAGCTGGGTATATCAACTAGGAACCTAGAGTAAAAGCTAGAGTGCTTAAACTCTCACAATACTCATACTGAAAGTTTGACATTTTTGTGCGTAATACTATGAAAGTTTGATGACATGAAGAAGGGCTTGATACCCACTTTCATTTGAGGTTGGAGTTTTGAAGTAGAGCCTGAATCCCCCCCCCCTCCCCCTTTTCAATCTCTCTCTCTCTCTCTCTCTCAAGCTAATGAATTTGGTGCTGAGCATTTCTTCAATAAGGAGGTGGTGAATATTTCACACCTACATCACAAATCAAGTTTGAGCCCCAAATAAGCATGGCATGTGTAGAAGTGTGTGAACGGTTAACTGCCATGTTTTTTTCTTGGGGGAGTTAAAATTTTCTATGGATTCACTTTTCAGCATGCTTGTTCGGGGTGAAACTTTACGGTTGAGGTGGTGGTTGACCCTCATCACATGGACCCACCACATTTGTTATGTTGCAGTTAATGATGGTTCACTAGGCCTTGGATGTTTGGATGTGTGTGCGTGCACACACACACACACACACACACACACACATTTATTATATATTTCTTGGGGAAAAGGAGCCTGAAAGGCAGCGTGGCCCCTGCATCCAGATACAGGGGGGAAAAATGACCGCCCTGCCCCTGTTGATGCTTCCACATGCGCTCTCCTATTGGCCCCCCACTGGCACAGGGCCACACTGCCTTTCAGGGAATCCTCTCCCATATTTCCATTTTCTGTTTATTCTATCAATTTACTTGATTATCGATCAGCTTCTTTTGACTGAACATTAGCTGCTTGTTTAAGCCAATAAAGGTTCTGTGACCAAATTTTTTGTCCGATGTTTTGAAAAAAAAAAAAAGGAAGAAAAAAAGTAGTTGTAGATGAGACCCATCCATCCGTCAATCCACTAAATCTAAGACAACTACCTAGTTGTCGAGCCTGAAGACCCATTTATTTGTCTGTAGCCCAAAATCATGATGTATAGCCATTTCTTTGGGACTTATCATACCCATAAATGATACTAGCTTATGTATCTGTGTATGGTATAAATTTTTACACCTTCCTGTATGTGTAGCAACTGAAGCTCATTTATATTTGGAATGTCTTTTTTATGGACTAAATTCAGCTAACATAGGCCAAGGAATCATATATATTCAATATGTCTAGGACTCTAGTGGTAATCGCTGGATAAGGTTTAAAAAACAGCATTATAGAAGAAGGAATTTTGAATTCATGAATAGAGTTTTAACCGAGTAATCAACGTAAAACAAGTTATACAACTTTAGGGTTCCAAATTCAATGAAAACTTGACAGGATGAAGGGGGATGGATGGTTGTAGCTTGTGGGGGTGGGTGGGTGAGGAAAACATATTCTCCCTTGATGTTTTGATTGTCTAGATTGAGTAGTTGCTGTGATATCTTAAAGAAATCTCAGTTTTGATGCCACAACTTGTTGAGTACAGTCATTATATAGGCTCAGATAAAAATCTCTCTTTGTTGGACTTGGACTACTATGAATTAACCGAGTAAATCCAATTGGTCTACAAATTAATGGTAATAGCAACCAAATATTTGTTGCCTAGGATTTATGATGATGGATGGTGGTCAATTGCTAGATGTTTGTTGAAAATTTGGGATTGAGTAAAAAGGTTAGATACTATAGATGGTGATTGTATAACTGAAAGATATGTACAGCCAGCTATATGATTGGTTAGCTATATGCTGATTCTCAATTTGAAAGTGAAAAATAAGGATTGAGCTGAGTGCAGCCATTAAATAGAGAGAAAGATATCTCCTAGGCTTGAATTACTATGACTTAACTGATCAAATCACAATGGAAATCACCTAATTTCTTGACACCCTGCTTAAAACAATTGATAAAAAATAGCATCCAACCCCTGAAAATTAAAACCGAAACAGTTTCTTGATGATTTATCGCAAATGTATCTGCTGTAAAGTCGTTAAGTTTTAAACCATTAGATCTTCTAACCACCATATTCATCACTCCTTGCTACGAACAAACCACCATATAATCGCGGTTGCAGGACCCAAGAAAACATTCTTCCATTTGTGAATTTAAAGTGAACTTGTTCATAAATGTGACTACCTGGGGGGGGGGAATAGAAGGAGCATTCAGGAAACTAGTAAAAGAAAATGAGAAGAGAATTGATATTAATGGTAACAAGTTCTTTCTTACAAGACTTGGATATTGAAACCCGCTTTTGAATTTTCTTATTGTGATTCCTATCTATTTGAGGCATCTTTCAATTCATATGCTCATTGAAGGTACTCGGCCAGTGCTTCCTACTGCCATATCTGATTAATAATGTTCTTTGCAGCTAGACAATTGCCTCATAATTGCTGTTAATTTTTTTATCAAGCAGGACATGGGTTTGTGGACGTTTCTGGAAGGACTTCTTCTCCTTGCAAATGCATTCGCAGTACTGAATGAGAACCGGTTTCTTGCTCCTAGAGGGTGGAGCTTCTCTGAATTTTCTGGACCCAAGGCGAAGTCACTTAAGGGACAGGTTATAGGGCTAATATACGCGATACAGTACATGAGGTTACCTCTCATAGCACTCAATTGCCTCTTTATAATTGTGAAACTGGTGTCTGGGTGAGGTTTAACTTTGGATGTTGTAAGAGATGCAGGCATGATACACTTTTAACTGTTTGGCTGTTTGAGCAGTGTAAGGAAGCAGACATGACATATTGAATCATTTGGCTTTTTCATTGTTACAAATGCAGACATTATACATGTTGAATTGTATAATACCGATATCATACTGGTTCAGTATGGTTTTTATTTGGTACAGCTTCAGTACATATATTTTTGGTAATTCGATATTTTGGTAAGGTATTTGGTATCGTTTTGTCTTATATATCGATACTTTACCGCGGTTTCTGTATGATAATATGGTAACATTTTGGTATTGATATCGAATTGACAACCTTACCTCTAGGTGGATCCACAAGATGATTTCCCCATTGGGAGAGTGTAAATGTATTTTTTTCCTATTGTATAATATTAACTAGAAACATATGGTAGTACATCAACTTGGATTCGTACATCAACCTTCTCGGCTACCATTAGCTTGCAACAACCTAAATTGTTCAGGATGGGTGGTCCGTCTCATCAAGTGATCACCTATTTGATCCGCTACATCATCTTAATGAGATATGCACCAAGACTTAAGGTGCATTAGATAACATACTTTTTTGGGAAAGGAATAAGATAATTGCAAATCTTGTAGTTGTAGTATGAAGAGGAGTGAAACTTATAAAATAAAAAGAAGGGGAATTTGGTCCATGTATCTTCATTTCTGTTAAGGAAGACATTTCTGAATTGTTATATGAGAAGATGTCATGTATTGATCATGACTGAAATTTGGTGTTCTAATATTTAATCAATTCTGATTGACTTTCTCCTATCCATGTTGGTATATTGTCAATGAATCCATTTCTTCCAAGGTCAAGACTATATAAAGATGTGCATTTTTGCATTGATGAAGGAAGCTCACCATGAAAGTTGTTGTTACCAACTACTAGAATACCTAGTGAAGCTAAAAGCCCGATAGATTGTTATGTGCTAAATCTAATACTTGCAAGTGTTTCATGTGCTTCCGGTAATCAGGGAGTTCTCCTCATAAACTATTATTTGAAAGATTAAGAACACTCAAACTTGTTAGTTCACGTATAGATGAAGGAATGTTCCCATTTACAAAATTCCCTTGGAGCAGCTTTTCTCTTTCTGCCATTGGCAGCATTGGAAGCTTTCATGATAGAATCCCTACCTGGGATTTTTCTCAGAAATTGAGGCATTTTCACAGCTACTTGTGTTACGTAACCATTAATGTTGGGTGGTTTTCAAGGTGGGGTGTGGTGATGGGGCTTGACAAAGAATACTTTTTTTTTTATTCTATTTTGCAAAGAATACTGTTTGATATTTTATTAAGAATTTCTACAATTTAGTCTAATATGGATGTTTGGATACGATGTATGTCAAGGATATGATCTTTGTAGGTACTATGGCTAGGGTAAGTAGGATTTCTTAGTCTGTTGAAAGTAATATGGATTTTTTTTTTTGGTAATATTCCCTTTTATAAAAAGGCTTTCTAACAGTTGTTCTTATTTTTTTTTTTTTTTT
>NC_056564.1:9071943-9127370 GCF_013358625.1 Macadamia integrifolia | reverse complement strand
CAGTTGTTCTTTTTTTTTTTTTTTTTTGTGTTTCGGAATTGATACAGGAATATGTCTACCAAAAGATATTTCTCATTGTATCATAACATAATCATGATATATCAATTCTACCAAAGATTGACTCCCAAAATGCCCATTCAAACTTTAAGCCTAGATAGTTGGATATGAGAGACAAGAAAAAAAAAAAAAAAAAAAACCCATTCAAATTTTCTGCCTGGTTGATTGGAGGAATAGAGATGAAGAATTTGGCGGTGCAGTTATGTGGTATTTATTCAAATAGCATCAAGCAATCACTTGGATAGATCAAACATCAGTCAATTTCTTAAGTTTCTCCAAGGAAATAGGTGTTGTGGGATCTTCGTGTTGGATTTTAAATGGTTATAATAATGTAGGGTTCTCCAAGGTTGCATATGGGACATTTTGAGGGATTCGTGGGGCACCAAGATAACATGGGACAAATAGTAATATCTTTTGGTTACCTGTCTCGTAGTGAAGATACCTTATGTATCACCTGTAAACACATGGAGCTTTTTTGGACAAGTAGAAACGGATTTTGTATCAAAGATCTTTGTGAAAAAATACAAGCTGCCAAGGCCTTCAATGCCCACCATGATTCTCCTCTTGTCATACGCATGCGCTGGTCATCTTATTGTCTTTGATGCTCCAGACTTTATTTATGCATCGTCTATGATCACATGGTTCTATTTCAAGCCGGAATGGACATTGATATTTGCAGTCATCATATCTAAGCTATGCTCTTCGGGTATAATAATTCTTCTTCTTCTCTTTTTTTTTTTTTTTTTCTTAGCGTTAGCACGTTCTCTTGTCTCTTAGATTTGGCCCGTGGAGCATCTGCAGGTGGTGAAGATATCGAATAGTACGATTTCATGCATCTCACTATGTTTCTCGCACCACCCTCATGTATGTATATGATCTTCCCAAAGATATCGCTTCTAGAAAACTTTCTTGTTGTAACTGCTAGCAAAAGTGAGAGTAGAGACGATGCATGCACATGACAAGAGGAGGATCATGGTGAGCATTAAAGGCCTTAGCAGCTTATATTTCTTCACAAATATCTCTGATACAAAGCCTGTTGCCACTTGTTCGAGAAAGCTCTATATGTTTACAAGCGATTGTAAGATGCCTTTGGTACTAGATGGATACCCAAAAGACATTCCTTTTTGTTCCATGTTATCAATCACAGTTAGCGCCCCACCAATGTCACAAAATGTTGTCAGCTTAGAGAAACTAATATTTTTTTTCTTAAATTATTTTAACCATTAAAAATCAGCAAGAAAGTTCCACAGCTCCAACTTCCTTGAAGAAACTTAAGAAATTGAGTGATGTTTGATCATATCCAAAGTGATTTTTTGATGCTAAATCATGAACTATCGCTCCAAAAGCAGTTGCATGGCCAACCACTTCATCTCTGTTCCTCCAATCAATTAGGCAGAAATTTTGAATGAGTGTTTTCTTTTTCTTGTCTCTCTTCTCCAATCAAGCAGATGGAGTCCCACCTCATGCTATGTCTCTTTCTTTGTCTTCCAATCCCTCACTTGTAAATGTTTCTTCTTTTGTAATATATATTATTTATCATTCATTCCATTATATGTCTTCAGTGATTCCAAGAGCACAGAACAACCAGTGGTGTATTTTTTTCTTTTTTCTGTCATTATCTTTCAATTACACAAGCAAAAGATGCAGGTACTGCAGTATGTAGTTGTGAAGCCAAGAGGTGGGTAATCTTGATGACAACTGTGAATCTGTGATTACTACCTTACTTACCATCAAGGTGATTACGTGGTAATGAAAACCTTGTAGTACGAACATTAGAATAGCCTAGTGGTGGTAGCTTCGGCTTGTGGAGCCGGCACCCAGGGGAGGAGGTCGTGGGATCGAACCCTGTCGTACGCATTGTGTGAATGTGTGTGTGTGTTTTCTTATTTATTCTATACCCACGCGTGGGTTGCCCAGATAGTTAGGGCGAACTGGGGATTGTGTGAATTAGGAGCACGGTCTTAGGTTCGATTCTCCATCTATGCATCTGCGATTTAAGTGGAGATCATGACGGTGGATTGCTGTGCTAGTCTCCCTTAGGATTAGTCGAGGTGCGCGTTAGCTGACCCGGACACCTTGGTTAACAAAAAAAAAAAAAAAAAATCCAGTTGGGTTCAAATTATTGGACTTTTCTGAGCTAATAATTCTATGTTTTTTGACTCAATACTTCTATCAGTTTATCAATTCTGAGTTCACAAACAAAGCCTGCTTTGAGGAACCAAGCCATGAGCTTGGAGAACTAAAATGTTAACCTAAGAGAACTTCATTAAGCCTTACCAGTACAGCCACATTAGGAGTTTAGGACTTTCTTTAATAAGCGACTTGACCGGTAGTCAATTGGCAATTCCTAGATTGAAGTCCAGTTGGATAATACTATATATAGCTCATGAATGATATATATCTCATTATAGTTTCCGATCTTCCTTGGGCTTTCTGATTTATTGAATTAAAGGGTCTGGGTTTTCGTTTGTGCTGGTCTTCTTCTCCTTCTCTTTTTCTCTAGAACTTCATTTCAAGGGAGTTTATCCTAAACGGTTATTCCTTAGGACGGAGGAGTTCTTTTTGTTCCGGTGAAGTTTTTCTCTATTTCTCGGCTTCTTCAAATTAAATAATTTCGGGTAATATGTTTCTTTTATTTTAGTTTATTTTAATTTTTATGAGAACAAAACTTTATTGAAAAAAAGATATTCGAGAGGATCTCCCAACAACAACAAGGGATGGATTTCCAATAAAGGGGGTAGATGTAACCACTATACATGACGAAACCCAAACTTTGCAGCTCCAGAGTCAAGAAATCAGTGAGAGAGTTTCGATCTTTTCTAATGTAGTGAAACAAAACTAAGTTAAAAGACCTGGAGAGATAGATGATTTCTAGAGAGAGAGATGATTTTTCTTGTGAGAGAAGAAACCGCCTAGACGGAGAGGTAATATGTTTTAATTGTTTTGTTCATTTTTAAAATTTTTCTTTCTCTTTCTTGCGAAGGCTTGTAATAAATAAACCCCGAAACTCCATTTTTCCTTTCCTTTATTTCTGTTTCATATATCTGTTCTTGCATCGTCTCGTTCGGCGGTTTCATGGCAAAATTGAGCCAACATGTTATACCCACGTGGGGTGCCTGCCCACATGGGTAGTTAGTTACAAATGAAATGGAATTTTTGACACATATATAAATAGGAAAGATTCCATTTCATTGGTACCTCATGTGGGTAAGAATCGAGACGTGTTCCGAGTGTTCCGACACCTAATTCGTTCCCCTAGGCCTTTAGTGGTCGGACTCCTCTCCATTATTCTTTTGGGCTTTAAATGAGTCCAGGACATAAGAATATTGGGTCAATAACTCCTCTCCATCATTCTTTTGGGCTTTAAATGAGTCCAGTAACACAATTTGGTTTGGGTTCGATTGTGGACCTAGTAATGTTTGACTTTGAAGTTCCTTGGGCTTGAGTTTATTTGTGAGATGGGTTCTGGCTTGGCTTGTTGACCAGGGGTAGCGGTTTAGCTTTGGGTGATTCAGATTCCGGCCGGTCTGGTCTTTGGACCATAGACCGCGGGCCTAAAATATTCTTTTTCCTAGTTCAAAATTTGGTTTTCAATATCAATTGGGTAGGTGGAACCATTTGTGGAATTTCAATATTCCAGGCTATATTGCAGTGTTAATTATGTAATGAATTGCATGAACTGGGTTCTGGAGAGAACAGATGTGAGTCAAAACTGGAGACCTGGGCTGGGCTTTGAATAAATTACATGGAGCTAAGTGAGTTCAAATGTGGGTATCATGGTTGATTTGGGGCTTAGGTTATGGTTTGACTTGGGTATCATAGTGGAATTGTGAGTGTCGAGCTTTTGGTTCACAAAACTGGACTGTGTCCTTAAACATCATACTCTTGCCTCACTCTTATGCTTAACATTCCTTTTAACACATAACCCCCTATTGTAAGGGTTGCAGTCCAATAGTATTATATTCCATAATCCATAAAACAGTAGTCCTTATCATGCTTTTGATAAAATCACAACCATGCACTCCTTTCATAGGAATCAAATTATACAAAACATACATCATAAACCATTGTTTTTCATAAACTTTTCATAGACGCATTAATAATATAAAATTCCATGCATAACAAGTGAATCATGTTAAGTTCCACTTACAGGGATACCACTCCCATAACACATATACCCGACTTTCTCCATTTTTTGCTTCTCTCTCTCTCTCTCTCTCTCTCTCTCTCTCTCTCTCTCTCTCTCTCTCTCTCTCTCTCTCTCTCTCTCCTAGAGGTGTCAATCAATCAGGTCGGGCCTGGCAAGCTTGTACTCTTGCACCATAACTTACCTAATTAAGGAATGAGTCGATTTCCTATCAAGCTTGGTCAGGTTTTGGACTTTAATCGGGCTTCTCCTAATTGGGTCTTAAACTGGTTAATGCACCATTAAAGTCTTAAACGGGCCTTAAAAGGTCTTTAAAGTTTCTTAAATATTTTACTATATGAACAATTTAGAAAGTATAAGCTTTACATTTAATTACATTTAATAATTGATAAAAATATCAATATATATCTTGTTCTATTAAAAAAAATCAAAATATACATATCGACGATCAAGTTAAAAATGTCAGGTCGAATTAGGCTTGTAACTGGACTAGGTCGATCGAACACCCATCAAGTTTAATCCTTAAACCGTGTAGACATGTACTACCTATTTATAACGGCATGTTTAATAATCGATGTAAATTAAGTCATTCTTTAAACAGTCAGGCTCGATTGATTTTGTCGATTTAGGCTTGGGACACCACTACATGTCCCTTTTTCTTCTTTTTTTGTCCCCTCTCACTAGTTCGTTTCTTTTTTATCTTTTTATCTTTTTATCCCTTAGTTAATAAGTGAGGGAGGTGTTGAGTTTTTTTTGGTAACTGGGGAGGTGTTGAGTGGGGGAACAAGTAGGTTCCACCCGACCTTCCTCTCTCCTTCCTCTCTCTCTTCTTTTCTCTTTTGTTTTCTTGCAATTAAACGAGGGCGGTGAGGGGTACGTAGGTCACCTTCCATCCTCTCTTTCCTTCTCTTATCTCTTGGGTCGGGTATCACGTGAAAGGCCATGATGGAACATGCAAAACTTCATGAAATTTTTTACATGTCATGGAATGAAGTCCATGATGGTCCAACATAAATGGGTTCTCAACTTCTCATGGAAACAGAAGTCTCATGCAAAGATTCGGCATTCCAACTCCAAAAAGAAGCTGCCAAAATGTTTAGACTTTAGATGAAGCCCAAACCATGTGCTATACGTACGGCACTGCTTGTTTCTTCTGATGATGGAAAAAAAAAATGTGGGGAGGAGATAATTGGAATCTCCGATGCAGTGAAGCCAGAAGCGCAACCAATAGGGGTTGTCCTACTTTTACCTCTTCTAGGTAAATATCACGCAAGAAAGATAAATTTCCTACATTATTACTTTGAAGAATCGGTATTAAATTGATCACATCAATATCATAGGAGATCGGTCAATCATGATTAGAGGTAAAATAGTAAAAAAATATATTTTCAATGAATAGTAAAAGCAAAACCAGCCGATATGGGTCTAATTGGATTGACATCGGGAGACCGATCCCAATCCCAATCCGAAGTTTTAAATCCCTGCTGTCAGGTGAGTAAATGGGATGGAGAGGGCAGCTAACCTTACTTAGAAACTAATACCCTTTTTTGGTAAGATTCCTTAGAAATTGATACAGTGATAATGAAGGTTGTTCTAATAAAGGAAATCTATAAGGCAAATATAATTATATATGTTAAGTTTGTCTCGAATTCTTGATCCGTTTTGAAGGTTAACCCGATTCGATATATTTTGGTGGCGACCCGAATGGGTATGGTTCGATTGGATCGATCGCGATCCGATGGGTCAACCCACGATTTTGGAGTATATATAATGTATTATTGCTTGTTGAGAAAGTCATTGTATTCTAGGGTTTTCACGCAGCTAGGGTTTCAGGACGAGTTTTTTCTCACCACTGCTAAGGTGTAATCTCTCTCTTCTGCATAGTGAATCATCTTCTTCTTTGTCCGAGGACGTAGCACACCACTCTGGTGTGTGAACCTCAATAAATCTCTGTGTCATACGGATCTATTGTCTCTTTATTATTCGTGTTTCTTGGTGTTTGATCTAACAATATATTTGTTTTTTTAAGTAAGATTCCTTAAATAAATAAAAAATCACTATCCTTCTCAAATGAAAAATGTTGTACAATCTTGACTTTTTAAGCAAAGTAGATTTGGTTTTTAAAAATTTATCCATCGGAAAAGAAACGGAGAACAGATTGCAATTCTGCTATTATATAGTCCGCTGACTCCTTGTTACCTCAACTAAAACTTTTCTCTCTCTCTCTCTCTGCAACTGAGAAGTGAAGTGGAAGGGGGCGGAAAAAGAAGGGATAGAATTAGATTATTGAGAAGAAGAAGAAGAATATCCAAGGAAAAGACGGGTTGCTTTGGTTGCGAGCTTCAGTTTGGCTTCTTCTCAAGTCACAACTCCGAGACGATATTGACGAAATAGCAGAAATTTCAGGACATTCAAAGCTACCTTCTCTTCTTCCTTAGGTTGGATCTGAGGTAGGAAAAGATTACCAAACCTCCTTCGTTGCTTTTCTAGTGATGAAAGATTGCCCACTCTGCGTTTTGTGATTACGTAATTTATCTTATTTTCTTTCCTTCTTAAGCTTCTTTCGGTTATATATAGAAACCTCATAAGCCCTATCGTTTTCACATCCTCATCCTCCTAGACCAGTTGGAGAGAATTCTTATATTCTTCTTTGAAAAATATTTCCAAAATGTTGTTACTAATATATTTTGTCTTCTGGAATTGACCCAGGAATATGTTTTGCATTCAAACTTTCTAATTAATTAATTATGGGAGGAAGAGAGATGAAGAACTTGGCGGTGCAACTGTTTTTGGGGCGATGGTTCATGGTTTTTTCTTCATTTATTGTCATGTCCATGGCAGGCTCGGGTTACTTGTTTGGTATATATTCAAATAATATCAAAGAAGTACTTGGATATGACCAAACTTCGCTCAATTTAATTAGTTTCTTTAAGGAAGTTGGAGCCGTGGGTGTGTTCTCTGGGATCATTGGTGATCTCTTACCACCATGGCTTGTACTACTTATAGGGGCAATGGTGAACTTTGCAGGCTACTTTGCAATTTGGCTGGCAGTTACACAACGCATATGCCGACCCAAATTATGGCATATGTGTATCTATATATTTCTAGGTGGCAATATGGAGTCATTAGCCAATGCATCATCACTCGTTACAGCAGTCAAGAACTTTCCAGGAGGACGAGGAATTATAGTGGGTCTCCTCAAAGGATTTATGGGTCTCAGTGGTGCAATCTTGACTCAACTCTACCTTGCAGTCTATGGTAACGATTCAGTGTCCCTCATTCTTCTCATAGCTTGGCTTCCTACTGCTATATGTGTGTTGCTGGCTCCTACTTGTAGGATTATAAAGGTTGTTGAGGAACAAAAGAAAGATTTTAACATTTTTTTATACTTTCTCTACACATCACTTGTTCTTGTTGGGTTTTTAACGGTTATAATAATTTTGGAGAGAAGTGTTAGCTTCTCCAGAGCTGCATATCGTGGGAGTGCGGCTGTTGTTCTACTGTTGCTTTGTCTTCCATTGGCAATCGTTTTAAAGGAAGAGATTAATCTTTGGAAGAGCAAGAGAGAATCCTTGGACAATGCTGATTCTTATCATCTCATAACAACAATTGAGGAGCCTATGGAACAATCTGCCATTGAATCAACTCCACCTCTAGAGGCAGTGTCACCCTTGACTACTCCAATCTCTCGATGGACCCAAATGTTAAAGGCACCAAACAGAGGTGAAGACTACACTATATTGCAGGCACTGTTAAGCTTTGATATGTTGATTCTTTTTGTAGCAACATTTTGTGGCATTGGCGGGGCATTAACGGTCATTGATAACATGGGACAAATAGGATTGTCTCTTGGCTATCCATCTAGTAGCCAAGACATTTTATTATCGCTGGTAAGCATATGGAGCTTTCTCGGACGAGTGGCAGCTGGCTTTGTATCAGAGATCTTTGTGAGTAAATACAAGATGCCAAGACCATTAATGCTCACCATGATCCTCCTCTTGTCATGCATGGGTCATCTTCTTATAGCCTTTGGTATTCCAGGTTCTCTTTATGTATCATCAGTGATCACAGGGTTCTGTTTCGGGGCCGAGTGGACATTGATATTGGCCATCATATCTGAGTTATTTGGGCTCAAGTACTACTCTTCATTGTTGAACTTTGTATCCCTGGCGAGCCCGCTTGGTATGTATGTTCTAAATGTGATCGTTGTGGGACACCTTTATGACAATGAAGCAAGGAAGCAACTTGTTAAGTCGGGGTTTAGGAGGGCCCATGGGGAGAGCTTGGAATGCAGTGGAGCACAATGTTTCAAACTCTCGTTCATGATAGTTTCATCTTTGATTTTGTTGGGGTCTCTACTCTCTTTTATACTTGTGCTTAGAACAAGAAAGTTCTATAGACGTGATATCTATAGGAAGTTCAGGGAGGAGGGAATCAGGGATGAGACAGAGGAGATACGAGAAGCAAGGGGTGGGTGAGATAGAAGAGACATAGAAAGTTCATTAAGTTCATTGATGTTGATTTTGGACAGGATTTTTTTTTTTTTTAAATGAACATGTTCTTTGTAGGTTGTACTATATTTTTGCGACCAGTAGATTTGAATAACAATTTAACCTCTCATTCCAATTGAGCATTTCACTAGACTGAATCAATTACATCAATGGTGTTACTATTCATAGATTTCTTGCAAATATGGCCTTATACCTACCAACTACATCCCAGGAGACCAATGGGGTTGGTAGCCTAGTAGTGAAAATGCCCTCAACCTATCACCGCTCTAGTTGACTGATTGTTCAAGTCGGTCGGTTGTATGTTTGAGTCTTGGCATGTCCACTATCGTCCATTGATCATAGAGACTGTATAATTTAAATAGCTACAAAAAATCACTAGGGGCAGTTTGATGTCTGGATTAGTGCAGGAGACCGTTATTCTCAATTCCCATCAGGAGTTTCTATTCATGACTTCACTGTTTTTCTATTCATAACATTAAGAATGATTCATTTCTTTTTTATTTATTTTTCTCTTCTTTGGGTGATGCCTCAAACTGAGGGAGGGTTGTTGAGTATTTTGATTATTGCTTCACAAAAATTCAGAATAAGTGATGGTTACAAAGACTCCATTCTGAAGATGTATTTTATCAGATAAATGGCGCGACGATGGAAGTCTTGATTTAGCTTCTGAACTATAGAGAGAAGATATGTGGGGGCCATATGGTGTGTATGTTCCCTAATGACATTGGACCAAGTTTTCCTAGAATTCATTCACCTAGGACTAATGTGACCATGTACAATGGGGGATAGATAAGGGTCACATCTAGACTGTCCCATTGTTCAATGACTGATTCTCATTGAATTCCAAAAGAAACAGAATCGAAATAAATGGATGATTCAATATATATGGTCAATTTATGTCTAGGACCTTTGGTAAGTTCTCATATTTAAGGTTTGATTCTAAGGTTCTTGAGACCAATTTCAATCAGATTCAGATTAAAATCGATGGAGACCAATTCAATCCTTGATTTCGTGTTTTAAAACACTTCTTAGAAACCAGGTTCTTGCGAAAATCATATCAAAACTGGCATTGATGTGCCATCTTATTCCCTCTAATTCCTTATGATTCTATCCTATTTCCCCATCAATTCTGATTGATTCCAATCGATTTGGATCAGAATTGGCCGATTCTTTCTTTTATAACAATGATGGAAATCTTATAGATTGATTAGGTCTACTGGCACACCTGGGCCTTGGCTTGGCACTGCAAGCGGAGTTCCTGCCTGAGGGTTAGTGACTTGATCAACTCTTCTCAAGTGCATCAGTGCTTGGTTTGCATCTATTTCCTTGCTTTGCAATAAGTGTGGACTTGGGCCCCTATTGACTACTCCGTGACTATGTTCTTAGCCCCGATATGGGTCTACGATGTAATAACCAATAGGTCCTTGAACCTAAAAAATGAAAAATAAATAAAAATAGTAATTACTTTATTTCCTATTCTTTCATACTTGTAAAAACTAAAAAGATATTCTTATGATTTTCAAATACCAAAAACAATAAAATTAAGGCCATGATAATTTGGAAGTCGATAAAAAGAAAAGAAAATAGAACAAATATAAATAAAATAAAATTTGTATTATGTAATAATTTTTTATGTGTTTATCTACCTATTCAAATTCAAAAAATTTTGAACTTTTACTTTTCTTCTCTTGGCTTCCAAACCAACATGTTACAAAATCTCTCTATGGACTTTAGATCTTCAATTCTCCCTTCCCTCCCTCTTCCCCTCTTGTTCTCCATCGATTATTACTTCTTTCTCTGGTGTGGAGTACACTTGTCTACTCTAGGTCATCCATTCATCACATTTGTTGGTAACTTCAATCTTGTTTCTAAGGATGCAGAATGGACACTATTATGTTATTTATCAAAATCAATTTTTATATTTTTTGGGCTGGACTTTGATACAGCAGGAAGGGCGTTTGAAGTAGAAGCCAAGGGATTTCTCGTTATTTGGATAAATTTCCAACTTTTATGTTATGGTTGGATCAAAGTTTCGCTGGAAGAGTAAGAACTTAACGGGACCCTCTCTCTCTCTTTGTCTGTTTCGAGAGGTAGGGTGCCTTTGGTTCTTCTTTTCATGCTACAACCTGGCCCCAGTCGATTACTAGAAGGATGAACCCAATTCAAAATATGAACCAGAAAATAAAATATCTATTAAACCGATCATAGGAATACCAGTTACAATACTTATCAGACAAAGAGGAATCATTCCAATAGTATTGTGACCATTTACCCCACTTCTCTCCATATTTCATTAAGTGGTCATGCTATAGGCAAGTGATCAAAGAGCACTACCATTGGGTTGTGAACCCATAGAAGCATGGACTGATTCAGCACTACTAATCCATTTGCTCTTGAAGTTTGATAAGGTTATATGGCCATGGGCATGCTTTTTATGTGTATGTGTTTGATAGTAATTGTCTTATTAAAAGCCGTTACTTGTTTGTAAGTGTCTTTGTAAACAATAAAGAGAAACTTTATGACATTTATTTTTCTTTTGTCACTTCACAAGAGGCTTTGGGTTGGCAGGGAATTTGGGGTTACAAAAATGTTTATCCGTTTTCAATAAAAATCATATTTTCTCCCTGGACATTCAATGGTTCTTGCCATTACTTTTTTATTTTACATGGATACATCAAATTTTTTTTCTTTTTTTTTTTTTCAAAAAGCAAAACTAATCTTGATGTTATACTGCAAATGTATCCAATTGGATTTAGGATCTTCACATGTCTTACTTATCGTTTCACTCTTCAAATTGTGTCCTAACTTTTCCACTGAAGCCTTAGTCACCCTCAACGTACCTTTAATGAATAATTCTCCGATAATTATCTTTGTTGGCAGTTTTGATGTCTCGATTTATAAGGTTGGGTGATTGTGTTCATTGTGTTTAGATGCTATTAAGTTTGTCTCGAATTCTTGACCCGTTTTGAAGATTGACCCGATCTGGCATGTTTTGGTGGCGACCCGAATGAGAAATTTTTTGAGATATCTGTGATGGAAGCAGAGGGGTTGGGCCGATCGATGGGTTGACCCACAATTTGAAGTATATGTATAATGTACTGTTGCTTGTTGATAAAGTCATTATATTCCAGGATTTTCACGCAGCTAGGGTTTCAGGACGAGTTTTTCCTCACCGCTGCTAGGGTGTAATTTCTATTCTGCATAGTGAATCATCTTCTTCTTCGCCCGATGACGTAGCACACCACCCTGGTGTGTGAACCTCGTTAAATCTCTGTGTCGTACGAATCTATTGTCTCTTTATTATTCGTGGTTCTTGGTGTTTGATCTTACAAATGCCATAGAGCTTCTTTAATTAAGTACAACTCATCATAGGTATGGAGGAATTCATAATAGTTACTTAGGCTCAAACCATATGAGAAGCTATAGTGTGGTTGTCAGAGTGTTTTAACTTCTACTTGATGTTCAATTGCTATACAAAACTATATATTTTTCTTAATTATTTGTTGTAATTATTTTATAATGGGGCGTGCTCCTCTTCTTTACTCAATAAATGAGGACCAGAGGGTAGATGTATGATGTGTTTGTGAATGTTTAACTTTATATATATACTAGTAAAAAAAACACGTGCAAATGCACGTGGGAGAGCAGAAATGACTAAGATTAAATCAAAGCTTCATGTGTTGTCTTATGCTCTGTGTGTGTGTGTGTGTGAGAGAGAGAGAGAGAGAGAGAGAGATTGTAACCACTTAAATTTATAGAGA
Organism: Macadamia integrifolia; assembly: GCF_013358625.1. Lineage (NCBI taxonomy): Eukaryota > Viridiplantae > Streptophyta > Magnoliopsida > Proteales > Proteaceae > Macadamia > Macadamia integrifolia. The sequence goes on along the minus strand of NC_056564.1, from coordinate 9,114,894 downwards.
AAAAGAGAGAGATTATTTAAAATAGAACATCTAAGTCTCCTACATTTGTATTACAACTTTGAAATTTATAATTCTTTAAGAAGGTCTACGTTTTTCTGCAAAAGATAAAATGAACCAATTTCTTGAAGATCCTGAAGTTTTGTTCACTTTCAGCTCCAACTTCCTCCACAAGAATGCCCCCACATTCAATATAATGACTAAAATCAAAAGTAGGCACTCCTCCAAGATTTATTGAAAAACAAAACACCCCAAATAGTCCAAAACCCACAATGAAGCCCATAACGATGCCAAAGTAAAACCAAAGCATATCCATCCATTCTCCATCTATATTTCCTTCATTTTATTTGGCATATGCTGAAGGTGGAGATATGTTAGTATCAGGGCAATTATTAGCTAGAGGGCACTCACAAAGTCTAGAGTTCCCAATTTACATGAATGCATCACTAAATGTCCGAAGCTGGTTCAAGTGGCTCAAGAAAGTTAAAGAAGATATGCTTGGAGGAATTTGACCAAAAAGTTCGTTTATGGAGAGGTCTAGGGTTTCCAGACTTTGCAAATCCTTTATCTTATATGGGATATGTCGTGTTGAATGATTCATTGATAGGTTCAAGGTACCCATTCCTATCAGTCTTGTTGTCTCACCTGTAATGTTTCCTAATAGTTGATTTCTTGAAAGATCAATGCTATTCACCAAGTTAAAATGATTGTTGTATTCATATTCACTTTCTTTTGTATTCACCTATTGCTTACTCCATATTTCATATTCACTTTCTTTTGTATTCACCTATTGCTTACTCCATACCCTAAAACTTTATGAATATAATGTGGAATTTCTCCATGAGTAAATTTCTCCTAAGATTTAGATCAGTGACATTCGACCAAATGGGGAAAGAACCCTTTAATTGAAACTCAAATATACCATAAATGCACTGAAAAATTCCAAAGAATTCAGAACCTTCCCTCTAATTTGATTGTAAGAGAGATCCAAAGTCGTCAAGCTCTGCCAAGTACATAAATTTCAAAAGCCATCGGGTATGGTGTCTGAAATTCCTACATTTGTGAGACTTAAACTGGAGAGCTCCTTTTGAGTTGCAAGCCATGAGGAAAAATTGGGGTCCACTTGGAGTTTAGATATAAAGATTTCCTCTAGACTAAAAGTTGGAATCCTGACACTGAAATTAATTATAAGCCTCTTTATAGATTCAATTCAACCAACTATGAAAGTCTTCCAATAGATTCAGGAATAGTTGCATCCAATTGATTGTTGGAAAGGTCCAATAATGTTAGGGATGATAATCCTCCAATGGACATTGGAATAGGACATGTGATTTGAGCTCCATTGAGGTCTAATGTTCTCAAGGATGGCAAGTTTCCATAGAATCCATGTTTTTGGGTACCTCAAAGAAGGTATAGACCACAGAGCCATTGAAGATCCTTGATGGTTAAATCATAATCCAAACTGGAGTTCAAGATACTGCAATGTTGACAAGTTTCCAAGGTGATGAGGAATTGTTCCACTAAATGATGAAGAAGAGAGATTGAGATACCTTAAGTTCTCAAGTGGGCTCCCTTCAACATTGTTGGAACTGGGGTCCAAGTAATTCAAATGTTTTAATTTTAGCAATGAAGGACTTATCTTTCCAAAGAAGCTGAAATAGATGGTCCTAAGTCGAGTTTGGTTACATGGCCAGTCTCATTGTTGCAACTCACCCCTGTCCATATGCAGCAATCACCACTGATCCAACAGGAGAGCCATCCCAAATTGTCGTTTAGACCACCTGAATTGGTCGGTCCAACTGATTTAAAGTATTGGAGTGAAAACGGGATTGGCATTGGAATCGATCGGATCCAGCTGAGGAGATGGAAACTGAAGAAGATGATGAGGAATCCACAGATCCAATTCTGATTCTGGCACCAATGATTAGAATTGGTATCCACTGATTTCGATCTGGATCTCCAATTCCTGGTTCTTCAAACCATAGTCTCATCCGGGCGGGTGACTTATATGTATATATATATGCTTCTTTTGTATAAAAATGTTATTTTTGGTGCTTTTATTGGTATGCGTATAGATTACAGTGTAACTGAGAAGCGTGGAATCATTTTACCATTTTTTTTTTGTTTTTTTCTCCCCGGAAAAAGAGAAGGTAATGAAAGAATATAAAATATCTAGTTCGATGCGTTCGACACAATCTTCTCAAAGCTTCACGCTGCAAACCCTACCTGAACCTAGATTTTGGAGTCGTACGCTCTGTCTCCGGCGTCACTCTCATCTTTCTTGCAGCAACCCTAGTTGGTATGTTGTTTCTTCTTCATCGTCATGTTCTCCTTATTCGATTATGTTTTTTCCCCCCTCCTCTTCCTCCCATCGTCTTCGATTTTGTTTTATTTTCCCCCATTTTTTCTTCTACTTCTTCCTCTTATTATTCTTCTGCTGTTTTCCGCCTTGAATTTCTTCTACTCCTTCGTCTCCTCTTCAATTCTGTTTTCTTACCCTCTTTTTCTTATCTTTATACTGCTTCTCGCCTTTTTCTCGGTAGTTCGGTTATTATAGAAGCTGTCTTCCAAATTTATTAATTGTTATTGATTATCCATTGTCATTTCCACCTCAAATGTGTGTGTTCATACAATGGCGAGTTTATTATTTGTTAGGTTTAGTTGCATAATTGTACGAATAGTGATGTTGAAGTCTCAAATTCTTCTATATTATTAGTTATGTGTTCTTATTGCTTGATATGCTAAAGTGAAAGAAATTATTCTATGTTATTTTGCTTCAAATCTGAATTCTTTCTGTATTCTATATTATTCTATGTTTTTGAGCTTTTTGCGTTGTTTTGCAATTTGCTTTTCTCGCAGTTTCGTTAGTTTTACTGTCAAGTCTCATTTTTCTTTCTGTTAATTGTTTCAAGATCATGATTATTGTTTTGATTTTTGAATTCAACCAAAGAAACTATATGTTAGCATACAAGTTTGCTGTTAGTTTGATAGGCTGTTAATTTAATCATGAATGTGTAGCTTTAATGAGCTGTTGAATTATGCTTCTTTATATCCTATACTTTATTCATTATTTTTGAATTCTCATTTTAGGCCATGACTAGAAATCTAGCATAATTATATCATATTGCATTATGGCTTTTATGTTGATTCTTGATGTAGCATATAAGCTTAATTATATCATTGCTACAAACAACAACAAAGCCTTTTCCCAACTAAATGGGGTTGGCAAGATATGAAGCAAAGGAAATAAAAAGAAAAGAGATATAATAGATATTTAAACGTCTAACACAACACCTCCGGTACATCCCACTTAAATGCGATCGGCAACATGGATCTTTGCCTTTATTATATCATTGCTATACTAAAGAGATATAATAGATATTTAAACGTCTCTTTTGTGCTTCTTTATTCCCTTATTTCCATATCAGATCCATGTAGGGGACCCCATTTAGTTGGGATAACGTTATGATTGTTGCTGTTGTTTGTACTACTTTGGCGGTCCTCCAACTCCTTAGGTCATCTAGGCTTTGTGACAATTGGAATAGGCATATTTGCTGATGCGTATGTGCGCGTGCACACACACACAGACACACACACACACTAATACAAGGAAACACATTTGCGAACACACACACACGCGCACACACACACACACTCACTATTGGTCACAAGATTGGCAACAGAAGCTGAGATAGTTACTGACTCTTTGGAGTACTGATAGGCAGGATTGCTACCATCACTTGTATGCACTGATTAACCTAATGTGCAACGGTAGCTGAGCAGAATTTCCATCCATCAACATGGGATTTGATAATGAGTGCATTCTAAACATTCAGTCTCTTGCTGGTGAATACTTCTGTCCTGTTTGTCGCTTGCTTGTCTACCCCAATGAAGCCATACAATCACAGTGTACTCATCTATACTGCAAGCCTTGCTTAACATATGTTGTAAGCACTACCCGTGCCTGCCCTTATGATGGCTACCTGGTGACTGAAGCAGATTCAAAGGTTTTCCCATCTCCTGATATTTACTGTATTAAACTGTCTTGTTTCGGTTCCGATCTTGTCATATATTCATGTCTTAATTTTTTTAATTTCTTTTTTTTGTCCTTTGCAGCCTCTTGTGGAATCAAATAAAGCTCTTGCTGAAACCATCGATAAAATAGCTGTTCACTGTCTCTATCACAGGAGTGGATGCACATGGCAGGGTCCATTATCAGAATGCACATCACATTGTGCCGAATGTTCCTTTGGCAATTCCCCGGTTGTATGCAACAGGTGTGGTACTCAAATTGTGCATCGACAAGTACAAGAACATGCACAGAACTGCCCTGTGAGTGTGGAGCAACTTTCTTTTTATATTATTGTTCTTGGTTGAATTGTTCTTATTACAATAAGATGACTATATTGGTTTAATAACAGGGTGTGCAGCCTCAAGCACAACAAACTGAGGTTTCCCAGGATGCAACCTCTACATCAGTTGCTGCAACTTCAACCGAACAAAACCAAGCTGGTGCTCCAGCAGGGGCACCAGCATCTCAAGCCCTGTCTGGCCAGTCATCCCAGACCAATGTGGTACCTGTGTCTGGACAAGACCAAAATCAAGCCAGTGCCAATGTTCAGCCCCAATCTGTCGCTCAGGCTATGCCAACTCCAGAGCAGTGGTATCAGCAACAGCAGCAACAACTGCTATACCAACAATACTATCAGCAATACCCTGGATATGATACCTATCAACAACATTATCAGCATTATGATCTATACCAACAACAATCCCATCAGCAATATCAGCAGCAATACCCACCGACTCGTCCCCCACATGTACCGGGACAGAACCCACCCCAGGTGCATATGCTACCCCAGGCCCAACCTCCGTCTCAGCTACAAGCGCAACCCCAGCCACCAGTGCAACCTCAACCTCAACCTCAACCTCAACCTCAACCGCAGTCACATGCTCATTCTCAACCTCATGCACAGCTCCAGGCTCCTGTGGTTGTGCAGCCTCAAATGCAGGGACAGGTCAACTCTCAACAGCAACTTCAACCAGTAGCACAACCTCCTTTCCAGGGGTACCAGCATCCTCAGCCATATTCACAGGCTCAGCCTCATCAACAGCATCCAGCCCATTCTCATCCTCAAATGCAGCATCTCAGCCCCATCCTCATCCTCAACCTCAACCTCAACCTCAATCTCAACCTCAACCTCAATTTCCTCCACCTTCCCAGCGTCATCCCCACCTCAACCTCATCCTCAGCTTCATTTCCTCCACCTTCCCAGCGTCATCCCCACCCTCAACCTCAGCTTCAGGCCCCTCCGCATCCTCCATCCCAAACCCAGTCCCAGGCTCAGGCTCAGGCTCAGGCTCAGGCTCAGTCCCAACCACAGCTGCAGACCCAGCCCCTTCCACCGCCTCAGCCACAACATCCATCGGCTCATGCAGTGACAGGCCACCAATCCTATCTACAACCTCCTCAGCAACAATTGCTTCCAGGTGCCCCTCAACACACTGCTTACATGCCTCAGCAGCAAGGTGTGCCTCATCAGCCACAACATTCTGTTCAAATGCAGAGTCAGTACCCTCCTCAGCAACCGCTGCAAATGCGTCCACCCCTATCTCATGGTCCAGTGCAACAGCAGCAAAAGCCAGCCATATTGCCTCAACAGGGGCAACATCCAAGTATTCCTCCTTTGCAACAGCCTCATGCCAATCAAGCATTAAACCAGCTCCCTGGTTTACATCCACCCCAACAACAGCCTCCTGTGCTACAGAAACAGGTGCAAGAATTCCATCAGCAGGCACCTGGGCATTTGCATGCCTCCCATCCATTCCCTGGGCAGACGCCTGGTTTGGTTCACAATCAGGCCCATCAACAGAGTCTTCTCATGCAACAGCAGCAGCCGCAGCTGCCGCCGCCGCCGCCACCACCACTGCCACAGCAGCAGCTGCCGCCCACACAGTCTCATTTACGCCCTTCAGGCCCGTCGTCGTTGCAGCTACATGCTTATGGCAATCCTCAGTTGCAGCAGAATGTTCCTCTGGGACATGGCTCACAATCACAGCCATCACAAAATTTTTCTGGAAGGCCTATGATGCCAAATCATGGGGTTCCACAACAACCATTTCCACAGTCTCTGGGAGGACCTGCAGTGATGGGTTATGCTAAGCCAAGGCAGCCTGGTCCAAATCAGCCGTCCCAAAACCAAAATTATCCATCTAGTACTGGCATCCGTTCGCATTCATCTTTGGAACAACAGATTGGTAACATTCATCAGCCTGCACTTTCACAATCTGGCATCCAGAACGCCACGTTTCCTGCTCTGCCTATGACAGAGTCTGGGACAAATGTTCCAGAAGCTTATACACGAGCTGCATCAAAGCCAACATCTTTTGAGAAGCCAGCCGATTCCAAACCTGAGAAAAGTGCAAATGGGCTTGAAAATGATACACCTTCTCTCATGGCCGGTGGAAATGGTTCAATTATCGCATCTTCTCAAGATGCTGATTCGTCAGAGCTCAAGGCTCCCAAGTCTGTGATTGATGAAGAAAAGCGTGCCAATCAAGACGAAGGTAAGAACAGCAAGTCTGATCTGTCTGTTAAGGAGATTCTGGGCTCTTCTGAGGCATTGGGAGAACACCTCGGATTAAAGGTGTCAGAAGATGCGTCCGAGGAACTGGTGATTAAGCAGATTGTGAAGGAAGAAGCTAGTGAGAAGCTGTCAGAGCAATCTCCAGGTGGGGCTAAGAGCCATGAAGATGTTCATAGTGATTCCGAGGAGAATTCCCTGTTGGAAACTAAGGAAATTCATGATGCCCCTCAAATGGAGATGACCGAAGGTCAGGATGTGAACAAGCCACTGAATGCCGCAGATGAAGGTGGAGCTGCAGGGTCTTTTCCTGCTGATGAAAGAGAGAACTTGCAGATTCTTCCTCTCCATGGTTCTCAGGATAGAAATTTGGCCCAATCCCATTTCCCTTGGCCTGGGCCTCGCCAACATCCTATGCATTATGGAGCTCGTCCTCCTCACCAGCAAAGACCTCCTGCTCCTGATCAGATGGTACAATCATCAATGCCTCCACCTCAAATGCATATACCAGGGCAGCCTCCCGCCCAAATGAGGCCTCAAGGGTATAATTCCCATTTACATTTATCCCAGCAAGGTCAGCTATCAATTCCACCCAAACATTTCGAGCAACCAATGGTGAAGCAGCCTCATGGTGCTTTTCATGCCGAAGTTTCCTCTGGTGGGGTTCAAGGCACAGGCTCCTTGGTGTCCTTTGGGACGGGTCCAGCTCATCTAGCTCCCCAGAAAGGTCTTGTTGAACCACAATCTATGGTGCCCCGAGGGTATCACAATCAAGGTATTGTTCCTCCTCCCCATGCTGGAGGTCCCAGAATTTCTCCAGGTGAGTCCATGAGAGGACCCCCATTGGGTGGGCCACCACCTGGGGCATTTGAGTCGCATGGATCAATGATGGTGGGTGGACCTCTACATGGTATTGAAGGTCAGATGGGGCATCCACGTCCTACTAATCCTATGGAAGCTGAATTCCCTGTGAATAAGAGGCCTGGTTATATTGAAGGTATACAACCTGATTCAAATCTTTCTGGACTTCCAGAACGTATTCCGTTTGAGCAGGCTTCTATCCCTTCTAATAAGATGAAAATGAATGGAGTTCTGGGAAAGGGTGTGACTGCTGGTGGACAGGACCTATCATTTCCACATGGTTTCCAGGAGGAAAGGTTTAAGTCATTGCCAGATGAGAGATATAAAGGATTTCCGCAGGAAGGCTTCAATCAGCCAAAGGAGGAGCGCTTCAAGCAGTTCCCGATGGAACCAGGTAGGCACATGGTCGGTCGAAGAGAGTTTGAGAAAGATTTGAAGCAGTTCCCAAGGCCAGTTCATCCAGATGAGTCTGGTCCCAAGTTTGAAAGTTACTTCTCATCAAGGCCTCATGGCTTTGGCATGGAAGCAGCACCGAGACCTCTCGATAGGGCACCTGTTTTTGGTCGTGATGCAGGATCCAAATTGGATGTTGTTGCCAGTGCTGCTAGTTCAAGATTGTTGCCTCCCTATCAACCTGGTAGTTTTTCAGGACATCCCTTGGATTCGGGAGAAAGAGCTAGGTCAGCTGGCCTTCATGATAACATTGGAATAAAGGCTGATCCTGCTGGAGCTCACTCAGAGTTCCATGGACCTATCTCTGAGTTTGGTAGGCATCGTGTGGATGGTATGGGACCTCCAAGAAGTCCTGGCAGAGAATACCCAAGCAGATTTGGAGGTATTTCTGCTGGTTTTCCATTGGGTACTCAGTCACGCCTGGAAAATATGGATGACCGAGAGTCACGTGTTTTTGGTGAACGATCCAAGCCTTTCAATCTTCCTTCAGATTCAGTTGGCAGTGTATTTCATGATAGTAAGTTTCCCATGTTGCCTGGCCATATGCGAAGAGGTGATTCTGATGGTCCTGGGAACCTGCAAATGGGTGAGCACATGGGATCTAGTGCATTGCCTGTTCATTTGAGGAGTGGTGATTTGGTTGGTTCAGACATTCTACCCGGTCATTTGCGGAACCATGGACCTTTTGGACCTGGTAGTTTAGGTCATTTGAGGGGAGGTGAACCTTTGGGTACTCGTAACTTGCCGGGTCATATGAGGATGGGTGAGCCAGCTGGTTTTGGTGCTTTCCCCCGTCATTTACGTATCGGTGAGTTGTCTGGGCCTGGGAATTTGCCATCTCATCAACGAGTTGTAGAGTCAATCAGGGGACGCTTCAATGAACCTGGACTTGGGGGCAGCTATCCTGTCTCAGGATTTCCAAATGATGGTGGATTTTTTCCAGTAAGTTGCATATTTAGTTATTACCTTCTATTTTAGATCTCTCTTGCTGAATTTTTTTCTGGGGTGGGTGGGTGTGTGTGTATTAGGAGAGGGGGGTGAGAATAGACTGGACATGCATGGTGCATGGTTGTGGATATAGATTCAGTGAGTGTTATATTGTTGACATTTTGTTGTATGGGCTTGGTTGTCTTATTGTTGTCAACTCTTCAGGGTGACATGGAATCCTTTGATCACTCAAGAAAGAGGAAGACAGGAAGTGTGGGATGGTGCCGTATATGTAAAATTGATTGTGAAACCGTTGAAGGTCTGGACCTGCATTCCCAGACACGCGAGCACCAGAAGATGGCCATGGATATGGTCCTGAGCATCAAGCAGGACAATGCCAAGAAACAGAAATTGTAGGTTATGTTATATGTTTTTGTGTGATAATGCTTCATTTTGCTACTACAGGCGTAAACCTTATACCCCTCGTCTTGAGGAATGACATCCTCGTTTGACTACTCACATGGGATGTTTAGTACAAAATACCTACCCAAAAAAAAAAATTCTTGTTTGACTCTGTGGTTTTTCTTTGACTTGTAGAGCTTCAGATGACCATACTGTTGAAGATGGAAACAAGTCCAGGAAGGTCAATTTTGAGAGTCGTGGTAATAGGCATTAAGGCAATGCTACTACAACTTTTGATCAAACTGCCAATTCTGAAGGGAACATGATTTGTTGCTGCCTGGAAGTCATTTTGTTTTTTCCTTCAGTAATTTTGCATCAGACATGTTGGTGATTAACGCTTCTATGTTTGCCTTTTTGTTTTCGGGTTGGTTTATGCAGTTTTATTGTTTCAGGTCGCTGCTGTGTTTAATGGAGATGGTTCTTTGGAACTGAAGTTTCTGTGGCAAGTTAAGTTTATTTACAATTGTGGCTTTTTTAGCTTGCAACTCATTCTGGATTTTCTATGATGGAACCAAAATACGTAGGCATGTGTCATGTTTTTACTTTTTACATTGTCAAGACCAAGCTCTGTTACCTTCACATAATGGTTTCCAGATGTTTTAGGATGATAGTAATATACATGAGTTTCATTTGAAGACTTCGTCAATCAATTCTAAGTATACTTTTTTGAAGTCGCCTTCTCTAGACTACTGGTGTATTTTCTGGAATGCAATATTCATTTATATGATATGCATTACCAAGTAGACATGATTTAATGAAGAACCCTAATCTGGTGATGTAGTCCCGTAATTGAAGACCAAAAAAAGTACCAAAACTGAATCTTTTCTTGGAGAATAAAATCCAGAAAAGGAAGAAATCAGTCAAAATCAAGAGCGTAGATGGTCTAGAGTTCAGCAAACAAGGGTAGAACAATTGCTGAAATTACTCGATCCAAGGACTGGATCAGAAATTACAAGTCATTACAAGTAGCACTAGGAGAGGGGTATGCCAGTAAATTTACCACTTAAAATCCGAATATAGGAATATGATGAACAATCAATTCTGATCTTCGACCATAAAAAGCAGAAATAACAGATAAGTAAAAACCAGAATTCAATTCAGTTTGCTGATGCACACAATATCAATCAAGAAATAAGGGCAGAATTGGAATAATGAAATAACTCCAGATCAGCAGGTCTGATCTGAGAGAAACTGGTCGAGTTCTTCCTTGTGGGTTTAGAACAACTCCTTAAAAGTTGAGGATGTTCCAATGGCTATATTCCTTCAATTGAAATTTGTGTAAAAAAATCCTTTGCATATTAATTCCAAATCAGATTAGGAATTGCAAAAATTTCAGAACACTTACTTGCGTTAATGGAGAAGAAGATGGAAGAAGAATAAGGGAAAGAGAATGGCATCCGAGCTTCCCACCGCAATTTTTATGAAATTGTTTCATTTGCTTCTCTTCCATGGAAGTTTCATTTTCCCAGAATGTATCCTAATTTTTGGTCTAATTCTTCTTCTGATGATCAATTCAACCTCTGATCAAAAAGATTCAAGTTTAAGTGTACATGGATCAAACATTTAACAGCCTTGATTGAACACAAGGATGCCTTGATCAAACACAAGGTTCTTCACCAATGGAGAAGAGGAGCAACAAAGGTGGCTTTTCTTTAATCAAAATTTGTATACAATGCTGGATCCCCTTACAAACTTATGTAGAAAACTCAAAAATAGACTCAGAACACTAAAAAGGATAAGCACAGCCCAATCCTTACTAATTGAGTAACATGAACTGAGTAGGAAACTGAAATAATAAAGGAAACTAACTCAAATAGGACTGGACTTGTAGAATCCTAATCCAGCCTAACTAAAACACTTAATAACAATTAAAATAAAGAAATAATGAGAAAGGTTTTAAGTATCCTTCGATACTCACCAATAGGTACCTTATCTTTGAGGTGTACTGATACTATAATTATTAATTAAAAAAAATTTATCACACTGTATCGATCTATATGACCTGATATATGAGTTGATATGGCTCTATACTAATTAATACACTCGATACTTGCATTATGGACACGTTGCTTCATTTTTTATTTTCTTTATTGCACGTATGTTCAGTCTGTGCACAACATCATCTTGGTTGAACATTTACAAGGGACCACTTCCAACTCTGAGTTGGAACTAGTCCGCAACTCTCTATGGTAGTAGACTATTAATACATGTTAAAAATGTCATCATTTATATATTATCGGTTGAATACAATTTACTCATCGTACTATGTTCTTTTTATATATAATTTTATAATTTACAGATTTCTTATTTATAGTGTTTATTCTTTAATGCTATATTTTGCATGCATCCTTTGCATTTCTGTGTATCTTGCATCTTGCTATATTTTGCATGCATCCTTTGCATTTCTGTGTATCTTGCATCTCTCCGATATGATACGTCTCTTAAAATCACCCTTCCGATATGATACGTCTCTTAACACCACCCTTTCGATATGATACGTCTCTTAAAACCACCCTTTCGATATGATACGTCTCTTAAAACCACCTTTTTGATATGATACGTCTCTTAGAATCACCTTTCTGATATGATACCTGATATCGATGCTTAAATCCTTGATAATGACACTGACTAACTAATCCCGTATACCTATCCTCTACTCATATTATAGGCCCATTAAAGTGGCTTGTTATCAAGAAAACCCAATGAACTAAAGGTCCAACGCATATATAACATAACCCAATTGAGTTGCAGCTTTGACTGTTACAAAACTCTGGTGATATAGGGATGTTAGGAACTTAGGAATAAAGTCTTCAACCCTGGGAGTTTATTGAGGTGCAATCACAAGCTCAATAAATAATCCGATGTTATGAATGGCATCTGGGGTGGTGACAACTTCATTCGGAGTGTACTCGGAGTCTTCCTTAATCACTTCCTCTTCTGGTACTACTGCTTTAATTTTGTCTTCATCCACCTCTGCAATGCAAACCTCAACTTTGGTAACTTCTCATCAAAGACTTGAGGTACAAGTTCTTCGTCTTCATGAACAACATTAGATTTTCGTGGAATTTTAACCCCTGTTGAAGCCGAATTATTTCAGTCAAATTCTGATAGTTTAGAAATTTGATATCCGAATTTGGTAGTCATTTTGTTTTGACCCTTGATGAAACTGGAAATTTTCGTCAAAATTTCGAATCATGGTGTTAGATATATTTCTTCTGCTCCATACAACTCTACCATCTGCTCACATTCTTCCTGGGGGGATGAGGTTTTGAGGGTTTTTTGTTAGTTTCAAAAGCCTCCTACTAATGAAAATTTTAGCAAGGCTCTTTTTAGTGGGAATATTGATGATCTTAGAATTGAATTATGGCATTACACTGTTACAGTGATAAGGACTTGTTTGCTATCTGAGGAGCTGGTAAAGTACTTTAAAAATATTGTTGGGTTCTTGGGCGCTATTCATGTCTTTTTTGACAACTAGTGATATTTGCTGCCCATCTTTGATTACACATTGGTAATTTTGTGTTTGATGGTGGATTTGACGGAATAAAACTAGATCATATCGCATTGTTTTGGATCCTACTTTCTGGCAAGGGTTCCATCTCATATCAAGTTCGTCGAACTGCCTTGGGAACTGTATGTTATTCTTACATAGAATTCTTTTGGGCTGGAAATGTAGATTTCAAGTGCTTTTGTTGGACCATGAGAAGATCTTCAACTTGAAGTAGATTCAAAGGAGCCTTTAGTTATCCACTTTGTTATAGTATTGTGGCATGGCTTACTGGTTTATCACGTCTCAAGCATTTTCTTGGTGCTCTGTTTCTACTAGGTAATTGTCTATGCTGCTGAAATAATGTGAAGTTTGCTGTTGTTAGTCGTTCTTCAAATTTTCTTAATATATCAGGTCTTTCATATAAACACGGCACGCATTCTATGATTTTTTTGACTTTACCCTTCTCTCATTTTTTGCAACAGTTCAATTTTTCCCAGAACAGATTTTTTTAGATTTTTTGCAGCTTGATAAAATGATGCATTGGAAAATAGGATTCTGTTTTTTAGTATAAAATGATAAGGGCGTACCCAGTGCACGAGGCTCCCATCACTGCGGGGTCTGGGGAAGGTCATAGTGTACACAGTCTTATCCCCGCTTTGCGGAGAGGCTGTTTCATGACTCAAACCAAGGTCCACCCTCTTTTTTATAAGATGATAGTTTAGCTTATTGTGTTGAATAGTTTCGTTTGTGGATGTTTTGTTTGTATTTAGTTTCTTATCCTCTTATAAAAATCTTTCATTGAGAAGAGAGAACTTTACGGAGTAGGTAAACAAAAGACAAAAATCTCTATTCCAATCTCCTTTGCATTAAAACTAAGGATTCATGGTAGTGTGGGATAATTGAGCAATTTAGCCCTCTAGGTACGAGTAATTGGAAATATATGGTTAGGGAATTACAACAGTTATCTATTAAACAGAATCATTGAGCTTTAGAGAATGTTCAAACCAAAAATAGAAATTAAAGAACAGAGGACAAAAGAAAGTAGGGCGGGATTGGGTCACAGTGACGACTAGAACTTCAATTAAAAATTATTTCAACAGTATAAAGCAGGGTTACAGTTTATATTGTTTAACTAGGCCATTGGCTTTATTTATTATTATTTTTTTGGAGTGGGGGGTTGGGCGGATTCTAAAAGTAGTAGAAATTACAAATATTTGTTTTGCAAAAGTTTTGGAGTTATTGTAGGGTGCATGAGTTATGGCAGATTTCTCTGCTGGTGGATTTGGTTTTTTGGGTGACATGATTTCTGGTTATGGATAATTCCAGTAACATGAACTATTTGGGACGAAAAATTAGAGGACCCTATGATGCATGAAGGTTTCAGAAAACCCTCAAGTTCTTTGGGTGCACTTGTAATCTGGACAATAAAACAGCTCAAATACTCCGGGGCCTAATTGGTTTGACACTGACTTAATATCAAACTCCCTACATTTAGAGTGGCTTAAATTACCTCAGAATGAGCTCCATGTTAACTATAGGCTGAAATCTGAGACTGACCATACCAATTGGTTAACACTAGGTGGGTCAAACAGTCCAATCAATATGCCTCAAGTCTTCCAGCGTGTATTTTGCTGATTCAATGGTCACATGCTGTGATACACTCACGTGTGCGCTTTGTTTGACCTTGCCAGTGGTTATACTGCCTATGTTCCCATGGGCTGCCTGGTTACATTGAAGATACTGGTTAGATTCAACCCAGTAGGAAAATTTGACACAAGCAAAAAATGTGTTGGGTTCATTTCTTTTGTTGTGTATAATTTGTCCTAAAGGTACAAATGTGGAACCAGTTCAACTAAGAACCAACTATACAGGAGGATCAATACACCGTCTAACAGTGTGGGTTTAACCAGTGGTTCCAGCAACACTAAAGAGGACTAAATCTCAGAATTAGAATTAGAAATTGTTCTGGAATTAGTAACTCACAACACAGCATTATCCAACCATTAGCTAAAGATGCGACTGCCATCAAAGTAGGGTCCTGTGGAAGGGCATGCTGCTGTCAAAGTACGGCCTGGATCAGAAGACTTATAATTACAGAGGATAGAAGTGGACTGCAGAAATCTTTAGGTTGGAATTATAGCTTCAGAACCAGGTGATGCTGGAACCTGATACCTCAGCCTTTCAAGGATCATCAACAAAAATTCTGGTAGACAACAGCTCCTCAATTCCTATCTGAAGATGGGTTCGTTGCAGAACAGAAATAGAAACAAAGGAAACCAAAGAAGAAGAAGAAAAGAAGAAGGGATAGATGGTTTAAGCCTCCTACTCTACTAATACTCACGTCTCTCATTTTTTTTTATTTTTTTTTAAATTCATTCAAATTGCTGGGAGGACTCTCAGTGGTCCTGTACATATATAGAGATAGTAGCTATTATAAGAAGGGAATTAGAGAAAACTGCAAAGACAATATTGGGACTTGTACAGCAAGAAAGCTCAAAGAGAACTTAGCTTCCTAGATTTTAACCAAAATAGAAAGTAAATAAAATAGCAATTTAACATAATAGAAACTCTACCCTTTTGTGATAAAAACAGAATGACATTAAAATGGCAACTAACCCCCCTCTCAAGATCCACCTAATCTCCATCAAAAAGGACCCACAAGGCCACACCACTGTTCACGTGAACAGTGTTTTTGTCCTCTTCATTCTTCGATCTACCACAGGCACCCTCTGATCTTAATTTTTTTTTTTTTATTTGTTGCTCTTACTTTTCTGATTGGATCCGATAGGGCAAGATAGAGACACATCTTCCTTCCGATTCTTGGTGTTTGTGGCATGTCTGTTTAGTAAATTGGTTCAACATAATTGGTTTGACTATGATCCTTGAGTATTATATATATTGAGGGATATTGAGGGAGGGAGGGAGGATCAATTTGTAGATATTAATGTTACTTTTCCGTAGGGTATGAATATCCATTAGAGCTATTATTCAACAACAAAAAAAAAAAAATCAGCCATATCCAAACTTAATGGGGTCGGCTACATGGATCAAATAAAAAAATAAATAAAAAGAAGATGAAAAATGAGAGAGGAAAGAGGTAACAACCCTACAAGTCAGGTCTTAGCTAAGTGGGGTCGGCTACGTGGATCCTAGCCCTCTAATAGGCTCTATTAGAGCTATTCTTTAACATATCTATTTATTTGTTATTTTGGTTTGTTCAATTGTAGAGACGTGTGTAGACTGTTCATATGTTCATTTATGTATATTAATTATCTATCATTCGCTAACCAGTCGTGAAAACTTGGACAAAAGCTAAATGCGGAATATGTTGCTGAGAGTGGTGGAGGAAAACATATCTATGCAAGGAAATGCATATTTGTTAGTCTTTAAATTTGTCTGACCCATATGTAGAATTCCCCTAGTGTAGAACTAGAATCACGAGTGATCCTAATCCCAGGTAGGATCTGAAAAATCTGGTTGAATAGAGAGAAATATGAGATCTCGCAAACCATAGCGTAGATGGATCTGAAACTTAGAGTAGATGAAGGTCCTAGATGGGTCAACAAGCCATCAAAAGATGAACCAATTCCAATGGTTGAATTGAGAGTTATGCCGTTGACATGAATTAAGAAGCTTTTGACAACTTTCAATATCTTGAGATTTCAGCCTCCGATGAATCTCAAATTTGGGCAAAGGTCCCTCGTGTGATGCCCAAATATCCTTCAAAAGATGAGCTTCAACTGATGGCTAGTTGGGAAGTTATGCTTGAAGAATGAAAAAAAGAAACTTTATGGAAGTTCTGTAGTATCAGCAGCTATAGGCGTTGAATGTCCTCCAAACTCTGGTCGAATTCCTCTCTAGATGCACCTGAAAAACCCTGAAAAAAGGGGTTAAAGCTGGTCTCTTGTCTGGAAGATAGGAGGGCTCGAATGGTACATTAAAACCATAACAGGTTTGGCTCGACTCTGGTTGCAAGGCTGTGCCTAAAGATTGATGTGTTGGTAAATCTAATAATGATCTTACAACACTCAGAAATAAAGAAGAAAAGGAATCTGATGGTGGGGTTGAGAAGGGGGGAAAAGAGTTTTGGTATGGGCATCTCACCTCTCAGTTTTTGGATATCTCACCTCTCAAGGTAACAACTATCTCAACCATGAGTACACACTTAATTTTCATAAACTTCAAATTTTTTTCCCCCAAATAGTGTTACAAAACTTGGATATAAAGAATAACAAAACAGGAAACAAATGGACTGAAACAAGAGTTTCTAAGTTGTGTCTAACTTGCTAACCAAGCTTAAGAAAATTAGCAACTAACCTAAATCATAAAAATAGAAACTTCTTTGACTAACAGAATAGGAAACTAACTTGACTAACTTGCACACTAAGTAAATTAAAAACTAACTAAACTAAATAGGAAACTAAAAATAAAAGATATTGACCCAAAAGTACTGTTCACGTGAACAGTGTTTTCTGATTCTTGTTTTACTCTTCTTCAAGCTTTGATCTACATCATTCCCTCATCATTTGGATAGGTCCCACATTGTATTTATGGGAGCTTCTATACAATCATATTTTCTCGTCATACAGGAAATCCTTTATTAGAACGCTGATCAGACAAGGAGTGGCTGGATAGGATTGTGACTTGCCTATGAATGCCTAGAATTCCTCTTGTTCCTCATCCTCAAAAATCAATTAAGGACCACTCAAGGAATTTGGTATGTTTCCTTAATATTGCTTTTGTATGATGGATTTCATTGGGCTTTTCATGATGTTAGCAGCTGCCTGCCATGCAGTTAATTTAACTCGAATAGCACACACTCCTCTACAATTCCATATTAAATGTCCACTAGGAGTTGTTTTTGTTTAAGCGATGTCTTGTGATTTTCTATGCTATATACAACAAAAATGATACCATAATATGCCTTCCACTGAATTCTTGATGTTTACTCTTACTATACTCTTTTTTTATGAGTTACAGCTTATAGCTTAAAGTTTTCTAGTTGTCAATCTAGCACATGTAGTTAACCAGAAAGCATTGAAACCTTTAGAGTTTGAATAGATGTGTGTGATTCAGAATAGTTGGACCATTAGATCTATGCTGCAGTTTACATGAGTTGAAATAGTTGATCCGTCTTTTATCAAATTCGAGATTGTGGGGGAGATTGAGTCGGCTAACCAAATAGAAGGAGAAAAAAATTCTTTATAACTGTTACAAATTTTCAATCTTAAGGGTTTATCAGTTTCTTTGTTAAACACTCGTATGAAACAATAGTTGTGAATTGATATATGGCCATAAAAAATGTAAAAAGAGTAAGGTTTAATCCCAAACCAGTCTAATTGTTTTCCAACTTAGATTCGTATGCTCATAAATTGTTAGATTGTCTAGAGGTTCATCTTAGGCCCTCTTTGGTATAATTTCTTAATTTCTTTTGGTATTTATGACCTTTTTATCTGATATTATTTATGAGTAATTTTGGGTCATTTATGTAGTTCTCTTAGATGGTCATTGGGTTATCGATTGAAATATGAAAGAAATTCTCTTATTGTGCGGACTTTTGTTTTCTTATTATTTTTTGTGCTTAGCGGGGCTATCAAGAATTTGTTAACTCATTCCTCCTTTTAAAAAAGTAGGTTGGGTGATGGATTGTCTTGGTAGACGTAGTGCATGTAGGACACTTTGGCTTGACTGATCTATATGGTACGTCACATAGACAACCGATACCTTATTACATCCGGTTGTTATAAGCCTGTGGCTGATTTGTAATGGTGCGTCAAGTTGACCACTTATTATAATTAGCCATAACCCGTGAGTCTTTTTGCATGGATCCTTGCACTTGTCCTTGTTTAGAATCTCCATGTAGCCGACCCATTAAGTTGGGATAAGGTTTTGGATGTTATTGTTGTTGGTTACTACCATATATGGTTTGGTATATAATGATTTGCAAATAAATTATGTAATTTTGTTTCTTCTATTCCTTCATATAATTTTATCAAACGTGTGAGATGCATTGCATGCTCATGTCTTTGAAGACTAGTGGAAGTCATGCGTTGTTGGGGAACTGGACATGGGCTTTACTCATTAGAAGCTGTTGAAGAAAAAGTGATGAAGGACTACGTATATGATCCATATGGATTTTTTTTTGGTCACCGTGAACAGATAGCTTCCACAATACTTATGCCATTTATGCATCATTTTATTTGCTGGTTTTCGTATACCGGTATCCAAGTTAACTTGTCACCAGTCATCAGGTATCCAAGTTAACTTGTCACCAGTCACCAGTCACCAGTCACCAGTCACTGATTGAATCCTTATAAAGTCAGCCGAATATGAGAAGCTTCTGACAATGGAGATTAGGGATATTAAGGCTCACTGCTCCAATCAATACCATGATAATATAAGGTCACTTTTTTTTTTTTTGATAATAGATAATATAAGGTCACATTCCAGCAAACAGATTTAGGAACTCAGTGAACAAATATAACAAGAACCAATAAGAAGAATACCTGTACTCAGTAGAGGCATTTATTCATAAGAACAAGAGCGTCATTACAACTCAGATTTGTTAGAAAGCTGGTTTTATGCTATACATAATGCAAAAAGTCTCGTGTAAGAATAAAATCATTTGACTAGTAAAACTTATTATTGAATGTTAGAAAATAGGGAAAATTAAAAATGATAATTGTTTGCTTTAAGGTGGGCGCCTTGTCGCCTGAGTGCTTAGGCAGCCCTCCAACACCTTGGTTCGCCTTGGCACCATGACAACTATGCTCATGATAGTAATCCAATGTTATTGTTTGAATGTCTGTATAGGATGTAGAACCTTTGTAGGCTGAATCCTATTGTTTATCAAGCCATTAGGAGGGGCTACTTCACTCAGTTGCCATTGGAACTGCTTGCTATTATTCGTTTAATTTATTGGGGATTTATGCTAGGCACCATCACATTCCTAATTTTTGCGGTTGGAATGAGAGACTGGGTTTGATGGATGGATTACTCTTGGGAAGATTTACTGCCTGTGACCTATGTCCTTTTTTGCACTTGTATCCTTCTCTTTTTAAGTACAATATATATATATATATATATATATTTTGTGTGTGTGATTCCTTTTAAATCATTATTTGGTTGTGTGGAATTAATTTGAATCCATATGTGTTTGTAGATTTATGACTGTGTAACCTGCTCCTTCTGAGGTAGTCAACTTACAACTCAGCCTTATCCCAATTAAATGGGGCCAGTTGCATAATCTAATTTACTGCCTGTGACCTGTGTCCTTTTTTGCACTGTGTCCTCTTTTCATGTACATTTTTTTTTTTTTGGTGATTCCTTTTAAATCATTAGTTGGTTGTGTGGAATTAATGCGAATCCGTATGTGTTTGTAAATGTCTGTGTAACCTGCAACTTCTGAGGCAGTCAACTACAACTCAGCCTTATCCCAATTAAATGGCTCCAACTACATGGAGCCTTGCCCTTCAATCAGCTCTATTCAGCGTCATGCTTGATACTAGGCCTAAGCTATGCATGTTTTTTCTTATTGCTTCTCATAAGGTCATTTTAGGTCTGCCCATAGCTCTTTTTTTTTTTTTAGCCAAACAGAAAATATTCATTAAGTGGCAATATTTACATTGGATAGCATATCTGCCAATATATATGGGCTCTCTATTAGTTAGAGTAGCGTGAGCTATAGATTTTAGTTCTCCTAATAGCCTATGTCTATTTATAATACAAAAAGTAGGAGTAGCAGGATGCTTATCCAACTCACAATTGATCATAATTAAAGTTTTTGGCCATGAGGTTCAAAGTTTTTCAAATTGTTTATCAAAAAACAGCTTTAGGTCTTCTGCGTCACTCCACACCGCGTTCACCGTCCACCTCTTGGTCCGTGCCCATTCCAGCCCCTTGAGAAGACCTAGAGCCTCCGCCTCACCTCTTTTTCCTGTCAAAACATAGTTTGATTCGCATAAGATATTTTTGTTTTGGGAAATAAAAGCAATCGCCCATGCAGACATAGTTCTCTGTTTGTCCATGATACTAGTGATGATGAGAGTGATTGTGTTTGGTGTTAATGGTGTGGGTGTGATTATGGAGTTTGAGTTAGATGTCACCTGGTTCTCTTGATTAGAGTGAGTAATTCCATTTCCAATCCAAAATTCAATGTGCTCATGGGTGCTAACAAAATCTGGTTTTTGTGCACATAAAAGTGTTTTATTTCTGTGATTCCAGAGAAAGTAACAAGTGCTTATGAAGGCAGAAAAAAACCATCTCAGATCTTTTTCCGGAATAAAACCAGAATTGAAGCAAAATGGAACTAGTTTCTTAACAGAATCCATTGGAAGATGATCAGGTTTAAAGCCCAATGGGCCTGAAGCCCAAATCTTCCTTGTGATTTCACAGTCCACCAATAAATGGTTAAGAGATTCTTGCTTGGCTGAGCATAAATGACATAATGGGTCTATATCCACCCATTTTGTCAAAATATCCTTTGTTGGTAAACCGTCATTTATTGCTCTTCAAAAGAAAATCTTAAACCTGGGGTGGATCTTGATTTTCTAGAAAAATCGCCATCATTGTGAGCATGGAGATGAGCAACAACACCTGTTTGAGCATGCATTGAAATTTGTTAGTGTGTTGGTCTGGAGAAATTTAGCAACTAATTTTGTTGAGAAAGATCCCTCCTTTGACAGGGTACACCACCATCTGTCATTATTATGGGATAAAGGGATTTGAACAGTAGAATCAGTAACATTACCGGGAACAAAAGAGTTTAGCAGTTCGTTGTTCCAGGTATTATCAATGATGAAGCTACTAACTGATTCATTAGAGAGAGTGCGTGTTCCATTGTTCAAAACCTTGTGTAACTCAAGAATGTTATTTTAGAGTGGACCTATGGGTCAAACCAGAAGAAGGTATTGAGACTGTTACCTATGTTACGAATAACCATCCTTCTCAAAATTGGAAGAATTTTATTAATTCTATTCTAACAAGGTGATCCTCCTGTTTTAAGAGTTTTAGGGTCAAAGACTGACCTGTTGGCAAAGTATTTTGACCTAAGGACTCGGACCCAGAGGTTATTAGCATTTGATAAAAGCCTCCATCCTAGTTTGAGAAGAAGAGCTTTATTCTGTGTTTCGGCATTTCTAAAACCAAGCCCTGCCATAAACTTTGGTTGACAGATTTTGTTCCATCCGATAAAGTGGGCTTTATTTGTCTTACCATCATCTCCATTCCAGAAATGTAAAGAGATTGAATCAAGTTCTCTACAAATTTTCTTAGGAAAAGCAAAACATGACATGAGGTAAGAAGGAATTGAGGTTAGAGATGATTGAAGAAGGATGCCTCTCCCTGCAAAAGTGAGTAAATTAAATTTCCAAAAACTTAATTTATTTTTAACTCTAGCTACAATTTTATTGAAGGTCAAAATCCTTTTCCGAGAGTGGAATAGGTTGGTACCAAGAAAGCATGTGTCATTGGTCATTTCATCGATACCAATAATTTTGCTTAAAATCTTTTTTGAGTTTTCACAAACATTAGAACTGAAAGTTAACCCGCTTTTAGCAAAATTAACGGCTCGACCTGAGAGATCAGAAAAGAGGTCCAAGATGCATTTAATGGTTGTCAGGTCTTTCTGTGTAGCCCTACAAAAGATGAAAGTGTCATCTACGAAAAAGAGGTGGAAAATTTCAGGGGCATTTCTGGCAATCGTAATGCCCCTAAAAAGATTCATATCTCTGTAAGTCACCAACAGTCTAGAGAGACCTTCTGATGCAGATCTGAAGACCTACATCCGTAGGAAGAAGGCCAATAAGAGTAACTAACATGTGGCCTTACCTTGTTGATGCTTATTAATTTTCATACTTAGTTTTTATTTCATGTTTTATGTCTTAGTTTAGTTCCAATTGAACCATGCTCCATGTTGGTCCAATATCGGTTCAATTTAAGTGGTTAGAAGTTACTTTTACTTTTTACTTTTCTAAATGGGGGGGGGGATCAATTTACTTTTGTAAGTGATGATGGGTGAAGGCTTTTCCACCTTTGGTAGTTGGGGGATGAAGACTTTTCCATTGCAACTTTAAAATGTGAGGATTTTTTCACTTTTGGTAGTTGGTAGGTGAAGGCTTTTTCAACTTTAGTAGTTGGAGGGTGAAGACTTTCCTACCTCAACTTTAATAAGTGAAGACTTTCTACTATTGTTAGTTGGAAGTTGGGTATGAAATGTTTTGTTGAATTGGTCTTATAAATAGGGATCAATTGTAAGCATTCAAGCACAACTTCAGAATTTAAAAACAAAGTTTGCTTATGCAACTCTCTTCTTGTGTTTGATCAAGAATCTCTTGTGTTTGCTCAAGAAATCCCTTGTGTTTGATCAAGGTAGGTTGGTGTTTGATCCAGTCGATCCACCTTGCGGTGTGAAGCCCGGGTGTTATTTTATTATTTATTGTTCCATCATTTTCATCTTTCAACAAATTTTAGCAATATCCTATTCTCCATATTTAGAATTCCCTATTCTCTGAGAAAAGATCCTACCCTGGTACTGTTTTGAGCTTCCTCAATTTCAGTATTACATCAATTGGTATCAGAGCATGGCAGAGAATGAGTCACAGTGGCCGCCGCCTCCACCTGATCCAATGGCAAAAGTCATTGGAATGTTTCAACAACTCTCTACTGATCAAAAAGCTATTAGTGAGAGGTTACTGCGACTTGAGAACCAAAGTGTTACTCCAATACAAGGCAGCAATGTACCATTCGAGAGGGAGGACAGGTATCAACTACAATTTGCTGTGCATCGTCAACATAGGAGAAGTGCTGAAAGGGCACAACAAAGAACCCCTACAGCACCACCTACCTTTGAGGAGCATGTAAGATCTTATTTCAATGGTGATCTTGAAGCACCCCGTCGACGTACTGATGATTCACAAAAAGTCAAGCTTGAATTAAAGGAGTTCAACGGAAAGCATGATCCACAGGTATTTTATGATTGGTTGGCTGCTTTAGATGACTATTTTGATTGGTATGAGTTGTCTGAGTCACGTAAGATGAGACTAGCACGTACTAAGCTAGTTGGCTCAGCCTGCGAATGGTGGAGAACTGAAGAAAGGGATCTAGAAGATTGTGGTAGACCTCCCATTACTTGGGAAGAAATGAAAGAAGATCTTAGTGCCAAATACTTACCACGACACTTTAGATCACAACTGCAGGACAAGCTGAATACTCTTCGTCAAGGGAGTATGTCCGTTGCAGAGTATATGGAGCAGTTTGATTCACTCTATTCACGCACTGGCATCAGGGAGAATGAATTACAGGTACTTTCCCGCTTTCGTTTGGGTTTGAGATCTGATATAAATCGTGCTATTGGCGTAGTAGATGTATCCAATGTCAAGGAATGCTTCGAGAAGGCAGTACATGCAGAGGAGTTACGAGCTCCTACGGGTAGAAGGTTTGGATATCAAGTTAGAAAGATCACAAAAATTTTTTCAGCAAAGAATCCTACTTCTTATCCTCCACGTACCACACCTTGTCCACGTGCTGATCATAAGGGGAAAGCACCTATGCCTAGCACTGCCACAGTGCAATGCTTTCATTGTCAGGAGAGGGGACATTTTGCCAAAAATTGTCCTACATGTCAAAAAGTAGTCGTGATGGTTGACGCTGACGATACTCCTGATGAATATAATTCCCATATCTTTCCAATCCCATTGGAAGAAGAAGACGAAAATGTTGATTATTATGATGGGGCTGAAGCAAATGAAGATGACTCCTATGGAATTCATGTGGTTTCTCGCATATTGGTGGCTGAAACCAAAGGTGAGGATTGGTGACGTACATGCATATTTTACAGCCGCATGCGTTCAGCTGATCGCACTATACATGTGATAGTTGACAGTGGCAGCTGCGTTAATGTTGTCTCTGAGTTGTTTGTAAAGAAAGCACATTTAAAGGTAGAGAAACAACCGCAGCCTTACAAAGTATCCCTACTGAATGGCAATACTTTGGAGGTCAATTAGCGATGTTTTGTTCCATTACAACTTTCTCGATATGAAGAAAAGGTATGGTGTGATGTTATTCCTATGAAGCTAACTGATGTTCTTTTAGGGAGACTATGGATGTATGATAATGATGTTCTCACTGGCGGAAAGAAGAATCAGTGCATATTTACCTTTAAAGGGTAGTGCACTATACTTGAGCCTATCAATGTCCCAGAGGAGATGCGTAAGAGACAGACATTGATGACTAACCAGAAAGCCACCACCGGTGCCAACAAGATGCTGGTCCTTCCACAGAAGATCTTAGCTGTTCCACAAAAGCAGTTTGAGCGAACCAGCCATGATACAAGCATGATATTAGCCCTGGTTACTAGAGAGGTCACTCCACCACCAACAGTTCAGCTTAGAGAGCTTCTAACAGAATTTTCTGATTTAGTACCTCACGAGCTATCTAATAAGCTCCCTCCTATGCACGATATTCAACATGCTATTGACTTGATACCTGGTTCTGTGCTTCCCAACCTTCCAGCTTACCGTCTCAGTCCTACAGAACACACTGAGCTCAAAAGGCAAGTTGATGAACTACTGCAGAAGGGATTTATCGTTGAGAGCCTTAGTCCTTGTGCTGTACCAACAGTACTTACTCCGAAAAAGGATGGCTTATGACGCATGTGTGTCGACAGCAGAGCAATCAACAAAATAATGGTTAAGTATAGGTTTCCCATACCACGACTTGATGATATGCTAGACATGTCTGGTGCAAAGGTCTTTTCAAAATTGGACCTTCGAAGCGGTTACCATCAAATTCGTATTTGGCCAGTAGACGAATGGAAGACCGCCTTCAAGACCAAGGACGGACTGTTCGAGTGGAAGGTCATGCCCTTTGGTCTGACGAATGCACCTAGTACATTCATGCGAGTTATGACACAGGTCCTTCGTCCATTTATTGGTCAATTTTTGGTTGTATACTTTGATGATATCTTAGTTTACAGCAAGCATCCAGATGATCACATCGACCATTTGAAGCAAGTCTTGAGGGTGCTCCGTATGGAGAAGCTATACATTAATCTCAAGAAGTGTTCCTTTATGCTGCCCAAGGTTGTATTCCTTGGTTTTATTGTCTCATCCAAGGGGGTTGAAGCTGATCCTGAGAAGATCAAGAGCATCACCAACTGGCCTACCCCCAATCATTGAGTCCGTAGCTCCACGGTCTAGCCTTATTTTACAGGAGATTCATTCGAAATTTTAGTGCAGTCATGGCACCTATTACCGAATGTATGAAGCAGAGTAAAGGCAAGTTTGAGTGGACAACAGCGGCGACAAAAGCCCTCCATCTTATCAAGAAGATGACGGAGGCCCCGGTATTACGCCTGCTAGATTTTGATCGTGTATTTGAGGTGGCAACTGATGCTTCGCATATTGGGTTGGGAGGGTGCTGATACAAGAAGGGCACCCTATCGCTTTCTATAGCGAGAAACTCAACGATGCCAAGCGATGCTACTCGACTTACGATTTGGAGCTCTATGCTGTCATCCAGGTGTTACACCACTGGAGACACTAACTTATTGGTAAGGAATTTATTCTTTACACTGCTCATGAAGCACTTGAACATCTCCATTCTGAGAGGTCAATCAGTCAGAAGCATGTAAAGTGGGTTGCTTACCTACAAGAGTTCGTCTTTGCGATGAAATACAAGGCTGGTAAAGAGAACACGGTGGCTGATGCTTTAAGCCAAAAAGTTTTCACTATCAATACTTTTTCAGCACATGCCGTTAGTATTGATCAGATACGAGATGAGTACGCGTCTTATAAGGATTTCAGAGTCCTATATGCAGAGTTACAACAAGGTGAGCAACACCCTAAACATTCTGTCCACAATGGTTATTTGTTCTTCGGAACGCGATTATGCATTCCAGACTCCTCCCTACGACATCACATCATAAGGGAGTTACACGGAGGAGGTTTGGGAGGCCACTTCGGCAAGGAAAAGACCATTATACAGGTGACTGATCGGTATTACTGGCCACACATTGCAAAAGACGTAGATCATGTCATCAAAAGGTGTCGATTTTGTCAACTTGCTAAGGGGGCCAAGTAGAATACAAGCCTCTACTCCCCACTACCGGTTCCTCGTGCACCTTGGCTCGACATTAGTATGGATTTTGTACTTGGGCTGCCACCTACAAGAGAACGGAATGATTCTATCATGGTTGTAGTAGATCGCTTCTCTAAGATGGCTCACTTTTTGCCATGTCGAAAGACCTTTGATGCCTTTCATATTGCAAAGCTCTTCTTTAAAGAGGTTCAACTGCATGGGCTGCCAAGTACTATTGTCTCTGATCGTGACGTCAAGTTTATGAGCTATTTCTGGGAGACATTGTGGCTGAAAACTAACACAAAGCTACAGTTTTCAACTGCATTCCATCCACAAACTGATGGTCAGACGGAGGTTGTTAATAGAAGTTTGGGGAACTTGTTGAGGTGCTTAGTCTGAGATTATGAGAAGACATGGCCAGCAATCCTTGACATAGCTGAGTTTGCCTACAATAGCTCAATGAACAGGACAACGGGGAGCACACCATTCGAGATATTACTTGGAATTCAGCTGCAACGCCCAATTGATCTTGTTCCACTCCCACCTCAGGCTCAAATCAGCCTTGAAGCTGATGAATTCTTGCGCCACATCACAGAGGTGCATGCAAACGTGTGACGACGTATTGCCTTAAGTAATGATGTCTACAAGACTACAGCTGATCGTCATCGACGTTATGTGGAGTTTAAACCAGGAGACATGGTTATGGTTCGCATAAATCCTGAGAGGTTCCAACCTGATGTTAACACAAAGCTCCATCCAAAGAAGATGGGTCCCTATATGGTGCTGAAACGTGTAGGACCAAATGCTTATGTGCTCGAATTACCTGAGGAAATGACCATAAGCGATGTCTTCAATGTAGTTGACCTACATTATTATGTGGGACATCATTCAGATGATGGTGACCTGGAACAAATGCTAAGGTTGCCCCAACTTACACCACCTCTTGAAGATGTTATTGAAGAGGTTTTGGATGATACTTACAAAACCACTCGTCGTGGCACCGGTTATCACACTTTTCTTATCAAATGGAAGGGATGACCACGGATTGATTGCACTTGGATTCATGCTGATGACTTCAAGCGACTCGATCCTAACTTATATGAGCGTTACATGTCTTTCACCCATTCGTCGGAGACGAATGTTTTCAAGTCGGGAGGAGCTGATGCAGATCTGAAGACCTACATCCGTAGGAAGAAGGCCAACAAGAGTAATTAACATGTGGCCTTATCTTGTTGATGCTTATTAATTTTCATACTTAGTTTTTATTTCATGTTTTATGTCTTAGTTTAGTTCCAATTGAACCATGGTCCATGTTGGTCCAATATCTGTTCAATTTAAGTGGTTAAAAATTACTTTTACTTTTCTAAATGGGGGGATCAATTCACTTTTGTAAGTGATGATGGGTGAAGGCTTTTCCACCTTTGGTAGTTGGGGGATGACTTTTCCATTGCAACTTTAAGAGGTGAGGATTTTTTCACTTTTGGTAGTTGGTAGGTGAAGGCTTTTTCAACTTTAGTAGTTGGAGGGTGAAGACTTTGCTACCTCAACTTTAATAAGTGAAGATTTTCTACTATTGTTAGTTGGAAGTTGGGTATGTAATGTTTTGTTAAATTGGTCCTATAAATAGGGATCAATTGTAAGCATTCAAGCACAACTCAGAATTTAAAACAAAGTTTGCTTATGTAACTTTCTTCTTGTGTTTGATCATGAATCTCTTGTGTTTGCTCAAGAAATCCCTTGGGTTTGATCAAGGTAGGTTGGTCTTTGATCCAGTCGATCCACTTTGCGGTGTGAAGCCCGGGTGTTATTTTGTTATTTATTGTTCCATCCTTTTCATCTTTCAACAAATTTTAGCAATATCCTATTCTCCATATCTAGAATTCCTTATTCTCTGAGAAAAGATCTTACCTTGGTACTGTTTTGAGCTTCCTCAATTTCAGTATTACATCACCTTCCATCACAATTATGAAAAGGAAAGGACTAAGTGGGCAGCCTTTACGTATTCCTCTAGATGCTTTAAAAAAAATTAAAGGCAGATCCATTCAATTTAATGGAGAACGAAGTTGTACTAATGAGATGTTGAATCATACTAATCCACTTCTCAGTAAACCCCAAAAATTTGAAAATAGCAAGTAAGAATCCCCATTCTACTTTATCATAGGCCTTGGCCATGTCCAATTTGATGGCCGCAAACCCAGACTTACCTTTTTTCCTTTTGAGGAAATGGAAGATCTCCTGGGCAATAACAATATTGTCGATGATTTAGCGACCTGGTACAAATGCTGCTTGGTAGGGAGAAATAAATTTATGCATGATGGGCTTCAATCGAGAGGCCAAGATTTTTGCAACAAATTTGTAGGTTACATTGCAGAGGCTAATTGGTCTGAAATCAGTCACAAAGAGTACATTTTCTTTCTTTGGGATTAAGCAGATGAGTGTATGGTTAATGTGAGGAGGGAGAGTGGCTGATTGGAAGAAATCCAAGACAAATTTGAAAATGTCGAATTGAAGCAAATCCCAACATTGTTGGAAGAAAATTGCTTGAAAGCCATCGTGTCCAGGTGCTTTAAAAGATCCAATTGAGAAAACAGCAGCCTTAACTTCCTCAAAAGAGGGGGGGGGGAGCAAGAGCGTCACCATCAAAGTCCTCCAGTGGGGGAAACAAACATTCACTGAAATGGGGATCGAGAGGTTTAGAAGTTGAAAAGAGATTTTCAAGGAAAAAAGCAAATTCAGCTGCCATCACACAAGGATCATCAATTCTAACACCATTTCGGTCCTTGATGTGATCAATATGTCTCTTATGGAGTTTAATCTTTGCAACAGTATGAAAAAATTTAGTGTTCCTGTCGCCCTCGAAGATATATTCACGTCTTGATTTTTTGTGGCAGAATTTTTCTTCGGCGTCTAGGATCCAAGAGAATTTACAATCAATTCCCCCCATATCCAATAGAGAAGGGCTTCCCCCCTTTGTGCAACAAATTTCCAGAGCCAGATATTGAGAGAGAAGTTGGTCTTTGATTTGTTCAATCTGACCAAAAACATTTCTGTTCCAAGAGGTTAAAGACCTGCTAAGAGATGCCAATTTGGCGATTCTGTTTTCATTCCCAAGAGAGATCTATTTATTTGAGCAGAAAGAAAGTTTGGGTGGGACATCCATGCATGTTGATAATGGAACAATTTTTTCACTGATGGTCGTGCAGAATTGGTGCTTAAGACAATGGGGTTATGGTCTGACCCAAGCGATGCACGTTTGTAGAGGGAGACATAGGGACACAATGTGCCATGGCAGATTAGCATAGGCTCTATCAAGGTTTTCCTTGATCAGATTGGGTGGGCGTGTTTATTGGACCAAGTGAAAGGGTTGCCTTTAAGGGGAATGATTTGTAGGTTATGCTGGGAGATAATGCCTTCCAAAAGGAAGGAAGAGGGTGTGGGATTAAAAGGTCTTCTCCCAAACTTCTGATCCTGAGTGGTAATTTCATTGAAATCACCAATAAGAATGAAGGGCAACGTTAGTGTTCTTAAGAACGAGTTAAGTTCTTCCCAAAATGCAGCTCTCATGTTAGGGTGTGGTGGGGCATAAAGACATATAATGTTCCATGAGCAAGGTAACTCTAGAGAAGGTTCCATGTGGATTGCAAAGAAACAGGAGCCAGAGTGAATGACTGAGAATTTCACATAATTCCTGATAATCAACCATAATCCTCCCTTTTTTCCAGTAGATCCGGAGCTATTAACATAATGGGAGAGATCATACAGAGAAGATTTCTTAAGAAGTTTGAAAGATCCATGATCCGAAACTTTAGTTTCACAAAGAAAAATTATGTCAGGTTTGGCTAAGTTGACATGGCTGGTAAGGCAACCCCTTGTGATTTTAGCATGCAAACCCCTAACATACCAACTCATAATATGCATTGTACCACTGCTAAAGGGTTTAAAGTGGGATAAGTACAACTTTGACAAAGAGTTGAAAACAAGAGAATACAAGAAGCAACAATACCACACATTTAGAAGAAGTATGCACTGATATACAATCCACTCACCAAAAAACGCTAGTAGCACCAATAGAATAAAATTCGAAATAGGGCAAGAGATCATTGAGCAACAAGAGTAAGAACAAAGGATTGTCTACGCTAGTAAATCAAGTGGAGATCAAACCAAGATAAAGCCAAACTTAAGAGAAACACAAAAGGAGCAAGTTAAACAAATCGAAGATAGGTGGAAATGACTAATAAAGATTACGCGGTCCCAGTTGGTGCTCCCTGCTTCACTCCCTTGCAGTGACTCATCAGAACGAGGTAGATCAATGTTGGGATCATTTTTATCTTCCTCAGTCCGATTGTTGTCATGATCTTCAGGTCCATCCCTCCCTTTAAGCATTTCAAGGGTTTGTTTAAAACTGTGGTTGGGGTCATCATCTTGAGACATGGCTTCAGATACCAGATCACAGATATTTTCTACCAGTAGTGACTCCTGGGGTTCCAGCCTAGGCCTCTTACAAGGTCAATACCTTGAAGAGCCTTCACCAAAGTGTTAAAATGGCGAATGGGGGTTGAAAATATATTGTATGGTTACATTCTTTGCCTTATTGAATGGCCAAAGGATGTTGCTTCTGGTCGGCTTCGAGTGGGAGAGTGGGGTTCATCAGTGTTTGTGGGGTGGTGGGTGATGGTTATGCGAGTGGCATTAGATGTGATGGTGGGTAAGCAAGGAGCAGGTGCATGGAAAAGGTTTGCATGGACTTCAAAGAAAGGGTTAGACCCATAGTCTACATTCGATGGTACCGATTGAGTTTGTGACAGTTTGCCACCAAAGGGTGCCATCGAGACAGGGGTCAAGATTGGTGGGGTTTGGTTACATGGATCGGTGGGGGTTGATTGCAGGTGTCCATGGCCACGCAGACCCGATGGTGTTTGACAAAGAGGGGGCAAGTCGCTGCATCTTTGTAGGGAAATATGATAGGATTCTCTTTGATTTGAAGCAAGTCTGGGCATATCTCAACAGGGTGTGTTAGTCGACCACAGAGGCAACAAAGAGTGGTAAGTTCAAATTTGAAGAGAACGGTAGTGGGCTCTCCATCAATCATGTGTATTCTAGAGCTCGTGGTGTTCCGAGAGGCAGACCTTGTTCTAAAAGCTTGAATAAATTAAGACTGACAACCAGAATTCTTCCCATGCAAGAGATGGCCGAATGTATGTTATAGAGGGAGAAAGCATCAACTGGGATATTAAAAAACTTGGATCCAAACTTGCACATCCTTAAGTTCTCTACTCCACGCTTCCGAGTTGAGGGACAGACTCCAAGTTGGAGAAGTAGATCATTACACTACCATGGATAGTAGGCCATTACTGCTCTCTTTTTTTTTACCCCTCACCGAGAGGAAATCCATAAAGAGAGAGCCCATATCAGTGCAGCAGATGATCAGTGGGGGTTGGTTGCTGATGGGTTGCATGGATGTGTGGACAAAGCTTCTCCAAAGTTGATGGATGGAGCTCCACATTGGGTCTAAAGAGATGAAGCCCAAGGGGTTTTTAAAAATCAGGTGAGGGGAAGAGGGGTAAGTCATTTTCCTTTGGTGATGACTGGAACCGGGAGAGGCGGATATGTCGGTCTTCTTCTGGTAAGCAGTAGCCAGTCGATGGAATTTTGTGTTTTTGGGTAAAAGATGATTTGAAGATTTGCAGCCATGTTTTTGGGGTTTCATTCAGTTGTTGGGGTTATTCATGATCGGTTGAAAAATGGTCACAAGAGTAAATTGGTTAGGTTGCCGTATAGGGTGGAACAGGTTGGGTGTAAGGTATGGCTTTCATGTGAGTTGGTGGGAGAGTTGACAAAAGAGAGTTACTTGAAATGAAGGTGGTTGAAGTTAAGTGTGATGGAGTGGAGAAAAAGGGTTCACGGTTTTAAGAGGGTGTTTTAAGAAACATAAGGTTGATGTATGGAGATCATCGGGATAGACCTTAGATCGAAGGGAGGTCACAGGTACTGTTCGGGACCGAGGGGAGGAAGAAAGATTAAGAGACGAACACGCTTGACTGGAAAAGACTCAGATCAGAGAGACAAAAACTCATAACCAAATAGCAGTGGTTGCCATATGGAACAGAGGAGATTGCATCGCTGGAGTTTTTTGCTTGATAGCACTCCTTCACTTGGTAGATATTCATTGAAATGAGTTCCTTGTTTATTAGTATATAAAGGGCTAGGTTGCACGTAAGTGGATCTGCCCATAGCTCTTTTAGTTTCTTCATTATGAATCAAATCACTCCTCCATTGAACATGGCCATTCCACCTCAAACGACACTCTAATTTGATCAATTCTTTACTTTATCTTTCATAGTTTTACAACTCATCCATCTCAACATCCTCATCTCTGTTACACTGAGTTCATGTACATGATGCTTCTTAATTGCCCAACATTATGCACCAAAAATCATAGTTGGTCGTATGATTGTCCTATAAAATTTTCTTTTAAAGTTTTAAAAGAATACATTGATCACACAACACTCCGGAGACGCCTCTCCGTTTCATCCATTCTATTTTAATTCTTCGTGAAACATCATCCTCTATATAACATTCTATGTTTTTCATTCCGAAGTTGAGCTCCATAAATCTAACTTGGCATTAATCCTTGCTTTTGTCACATCCGCCAAAACAATCTCATTAGTAAAAAGCATACACCGAGGAACCTTATCTTAGATGTCTCTAGTTAATTCATCCATGATAAGCACAAAGAAATAGGGGCTTAAAACTGATCCTTGATGTAGCCCGATTGTAATTGGGAATTCACTAC
Organism: Macadamia integrifolia; assembly: GCF_013358625.1. Lineage (NCBI taxonomy): Eukaryota > Viridiplantae > Streptophyta > Magnoliopsida > Proteales > Proteaceae > Macadamia > Macadamia integrifolia. The sequence goes on along the minus strand of NC_056564.1, from coordinate 9,081,251 downwards.
CTTATCCCCCCCCACAGTTCTTACGCTAATCACCACACCATTATATATATTTTTAATTGTGTCCACATATTTACTTGTAACACTTTTCTTCTTTGTATATGATGGATTGACTCTGTCATATAAGTTTTTTCTTAGTCAATAAAGACCATATAGATATCATAGCTTTTGTCGTGGATCTTCGTGGCATAATTGGTTTTCTATAATAGTAGTTTTCTTTCTTAGGTGGATTTCAATAAACACTCACATAATTTCATAGTATGATTGATGCAGCAGTGCTCCGATGGATCGACCCAAACCTGCTCCAGAACTTGGACCAAGACCCATATCCAATTTGGGCTCCAAGTTACTAATTTGGATTCAAGATTAATAGAATATTCGAGGATCATATTTTTATTTGAGAATATTTGTTTCCTATTTGAGTCCTTAGTTGTTTCTTTATTTTGTTAGCCTAGGTGTAGAAGATTTTATTTATATCTTAGTCTTTAACTTTAATTAGAAAATTTTAATTTTATTTTATTATAAATTAGACATGTAATTCATGGGAAGAAGTTAGTTGATTAATGAAGAAAAATTAAGTTGAGTGCTGCCTGCGTGGCTGCCTCTCTTCCCTCCCTCCTCCCTTCTGTGAGATTTCTTCTCTTCTCCCCCCCCCTCTCTCTTTCCCCCTCTAATCTCTCCTTCCCTTCCTTTGGGTGACCTGCCTTCTCCTCCTTATTATAATTCTCTTCTATTTTTCTGCTCTGTTCCAGCAAGCCTGTCACTCAAGCAAGAGAGGTCTGACCTCCTTTAATTCTTCCTTCTCTCTCTTATTCCCTCCTTGACCAGCGAGACAACCCCCCCTTCTTCTTCTTCTTCTTCTTCTTCTACCCTGCGACTTTTCTTTTCCCCTTTCTTCTTCTCTGGTTTATTTCCTCCCATCCTTTGTTTTTGGACATTGATATCAGTCTCGAGTGGAAAGCTTCTTGAACCCTTGATTGTTGCTGACTGGTTCTGAGCTTTGAATCGAAGGCAACAATTCTCTAGGCGACCAAACCCTCAAGAGTTTCTTACCCTAAATCCAATCCTATTGTGAGGAACAAAACCCTGCAACTCATGCTACTGTGAACCACCACCCAGATCTGCTCCAAACAATCAATCTGAAGCCATTATCTGATTACAAAGTTCGTTATTGGGTGTTTCCAAGAGGCTGAAGGGTTCGGAATCTAAACCTGAAATCTCGTTTGGTTTGGAGTTCTAGTGATGAAGTTATCTCACCTGAACCGACTTGAGTTACCCGCCTCTTTCCTTGGCTGGAGGTTGAAGACAGCCCCCAACAAGAATCGTGGGTTTGTTTAGCCCTTACTTTCTGTTATTTTCCCCTAATACCCCTCTCTTAGTATTTGATACCTTGTGCCTTATTTTATCTTTACTTCTTAGAATACCCCTTTAACCCATCTATGTTATTCTGCTATATCTAAGTGGGAGTTCTTAGAATTTCGATTCTACCACTCCTTATTAAAAACTCCTACGTATTTACCAAAGTGCCAGTAACCCTTTCTACTTCCAGTTAATTACAAGTTTGCCATTACTTGAGTATTTACCCTTTGGATAGGTCATTTAATTACCAAATTGCTACTGCTCCTAGTCTTTGATTCCTAAATATTTAAGTGGGCTCACATCTAATCGGGTTGGTCAATCTCGGGGCCCACCGGCCCCGCATTATTTAGTATCAGAGCAGGTTTCTTGTCAACTCCTTTACTCGGGTGGTTGCTTATGCCACCCCCATTTGAAATGTGGACTCGGTTTTTTTGAACAGAATGATGAGATGTTGGAGATGGTTAAAGCTCTTCAAGAAGAAAGGGAAGCATATAGGATACAAAGGGAAGCATACAGGATACAGAAGGAAGCATATATGACACAAAGGGAAGCACAATCTATTATCCTCTAGGACATTGACACAAGGAATGATGCCCTAGAGTCACGTATTGGGAAACCCGGTGGACAGCAAGGTCACGTTACTCATGACATTGTGACAACACCTTGAGAACCGTGCCCCCATCTAGTGACCATTATATCAAGCTTTGTTGTTGATGTTGAAGATGAACGGGACGATCCGATGAAGGATTCTTCTGAAGAACTGATCGATGACCCGATCTCATTTGTTAAGCCCCACCATCTGATTCCGATCAAAGTCATATCATTTGTTGACGACCATCAGAAAATCGTGACCGTTGATTGAGAGATGCACTGGATCTCTACCCCTTTGGAGCCATTGATCGAGTATGCTGATTGAGCGGTGTTGATTCTCTCCTTCCATAAAACTCGTGGACGAGTTTTTCTAAAAAATAGGGGAGTTGATGCAGCAGCGCTCTGATGGATTGACCCAAACCTACTCCAGAACCCGGACCAAGACCCATATCCAGTTTGGGCTCCAAGTTACTAAATTGGATGCAAGATTAATAGAATTTTCTAGATCTTATTTTTATTTGAGAATAGTTGTTTCCTATTTGAGTCTTTAGTTGTTTCTTTATTTTGTTAGCCTAGCTGTAGAAGATTTTATTTCTATCTTAGTCTTTAACTTTAATTAGAAAATTATAATTTTATTTTATTATAAATTAGACATGTAATTCATGGGAAGAAGTTAGTTGATTAATGAAGAAAAATTAAGTTGAGTACTACCTGCGTGGCTGCCTCTCTCCCTCCCTCCTCCCTTCTGTGAGATTTCTTCTCTTCTCCCCCCCCCTCTCTCTTTCCCCCTCTAATCTCTCCTTCCCTTCCTTTGGGTGACCTGCCTTCTCCTCCTTATTATAATTCTCTTCTATTTTTCTGCTCTGTTCCAGCAAGCCTGTCACTCAAGCAAGAGAGGTCTGACCTCCTTTAATTCTTCCTTCTCTCTCTTATTCCCTCCTTGACCAGCGAGACAACCCCCCCTTCTTCTTCTTCTTCTTCTACCCTGCGACTTTTCTTTTCCCCTTTCTTCTTCTCTGGTTTATTTCCTCCCATCCTTTGTTTTTGGACATTGATATCAGTCTCGAGTGGAAAGCTTCTTGAACCCTTGATTGTTGCTGACTGGTTCTGAGCTTTGAATCGAAGGCAACCATTCTCTAGGCGACCAAACCCTCAAGAGTTTCTTACCCTAAATCCAATCCTATTGTGAGGAACAAAACCCTGCAACTCATGCTACTGTGAACCACTGCCCAGATCTGCTCCAAACAATCAATCTGAAGCCATTATCTGATTACAAGGTTCGTTATTGGGTGTTTCCAAGAGGCTGAAGGGTCCGGAATCTAAACCCGAAATCTCGTTTGGTTTGGGGTTCTAGTAATGAAGTTATCTCACCTGAACCAACTTGAGTTACCCGCCTCTTTCCTTGGCTGGAGGTTGAAGACAGCCCCCAACAAGAATCGTGGGTTTGTTTAGCCCTTACTTTCTGTTGTTTTCCCTTAATACCCCTCTTAGTATTTGATACCTTGTGCCTTATTTTTTCTTTGCTTCCTAGAATACCCCTTTAAACCATCTATGTTATTCTGCTATATCTAAGTGGGAGTTCCTAGAATTACTATTCTGCCACTCCTTATCAGAAATTCTTGGGTATTTACAAAAGTGCCAGTAACCCTTTCTACTTCCAGTTAATTACAAGTTTGCCATTACTTGAGTATTTACCCTTTGGATAGGTCATTTAATTACCAAATTGCCACTGCTCCTAGTCTCTGATTCCTAAATATTTAAGTGGGATGACATCCCATCGGGTTGGTCATCTTGGTGCCCACCGGCCCCGCATTAATGATTCATTAGTTTTATGCCTCTTTAGTTATTGCAGTTATGAATATCACATTTATATTTGTAAATCAGAACCATTGAGCTTCTTCTCCTTTCATTTGGCATTTTCATTTTGCTCATAATCTTATTTAACTGCTTGGTTCACCAAGACAAACCAGGTATTCCTTAGCTCTTCCACACTCCTATTCGGACCTATTATATGGGCCTTGTAACTTACCTTAGAAGAAGTTCTTCTAAGGTAGTCCTTGGATGGATATTTCGTAAGGCTGATTCAAATTTCCCTTTCCTTTCTTGCGCTTTGGCTGTCATCATGTGCAACTTTCTCCACTATAGAGGAAGAGAAAAATTCAGATCCACGAGAAAATATTATGGGGGGAAATACTAGGCTTTTGAAATGGGATCAATGGTGACAATAAAATACCTTTCTTGATGAATTGCACGTACAAAAGGCATTCCTGATGATGTAAATTTCAATTCCTGGAGAACTCTTACAGAACATAGTCAAAAACCACTTATTAGTCTCGTTTTCTAGAATTTTATAAACGGACCATATTTTATCTCATTATTTCTTCTTGCATGCAGATGAACTTACTTGAATACCATGTTTGAGCATTCGATAAATATACTATTAATTTCTAGTATGTCTTTACTCATAACATATATATATATATATATAGATATATATGGGGATTTTCTTATTGACACCTCCTCAGGCGTCATATAATTTATAACCTTATTTTTTTGCCCTTTTAGTGTAACACACTTTTTTTTTCCTATTGAGGTTAAATATTTTCATATCACATGTTTTTGAAAAATTGCATGACAATGACTACTTTTGATAATGACATAATGAAAAGTCTCCTTCAAATTATTTTTTTAAAACACTTGTATGCCTATAATTTTAAAAAAAAATTTGGGATAAGACGAGGGACAATTTAACGATTGTATCAAAATCTATATACAACTTTAGAGGTGTCATGTAGACAGCCTCTTATATATGTTCTGATGTTTGGAGTTTTTTTTACCCACTTATGTATGCACCTGTGTGTTTTTTATGAAGGCAGCCATTCTGTGTCTTTTGTGGAATTCTGCTTACTGAAAAGCCCGATGCGACCCAATTGTTTTAAAATGGTTTTCAGTTGTCATTGAACTCTGGTAACTGAAATGCCTGATGCTTCCCTTTTGCCCTTTCTTTGTTTCTTCTAAATATCATCCTTTGCTCTTCTAAATTAATTTGTAGTTTATCCTGCTTAAGGTGTGCAACCATGACGGCTAAATAGGGACCCAAAGTTGGGAACCGATGGGCGATCTAGAGTAGCAAGTCTCTCAATAACATTTCAAAAGATCAGCAACTTGGTCAAAGGATGATTAGATTCGGTCGCAACTCTGATTACTATGCTTATTAGGTGTGAGGAATGGGTTGCTAAAATTAGAATTGAACCCGACTTTTAGATTGGAAGATATCAAGAGTTTTGGTAGAAAGCTACTAAAGTAGAAACTTAACAGCCACTAAAGTGAAAAACAGATATTGAAAACAAAAATATAGAGGGGAATGGAATTAGTAACTAAGGAAATAAAATAAGAGGGATAGATATATAAATTAGAAGTAAAATAGAAACTAGAGCATGCAAGTGACCTGCAGCCACCGCAAGAGAATACAATCAACTATTGCTACCAAGGATTTGGACTGATTTGGTGGTTGTTTCTGCCCTAGAATGAATTCTGGAACTGAGAACAAGGCAACAAGGAATTGGTGAACAGAATAGTAAGTTAATATCCAAACAGAAAAGGGAGACGAAACTGATATGCAAAGGATGCAAGTAATGGAGAAATCTGACCTTTGGTGGAAGAAGAAGAAGAAGAAGAATGGAAGATATAAGATAGGAGGATATGAACTAAGGCTTCCCATCTAGAACTTTATTAGCATCTCACTAGTACAAGTTGGCTTCCCACCAAGGTCCTCACTTATGTCTCGCAGAAAAGGAGTACTTTATCTCACAGAAATCAGCAAGCATAAGCTTTAACAAATTGTTCTAATCGTTGGTAGTGAGTATGATCCCCTACTCTATTTACAACTTCATGGAGATAAGCGACATAGGAAATCCCTATATATGGTAGGGAGAATCCCTTTATACTTAATTCTTCTTCAAAATAAAAACTATTCTAGAACCTTAACTAAATAGAAACAAATTACTTAATCCTGTGTAGGACTTAAATCCCTAATATGTGGGCTTATAAAATTGGTCCATTACAATAGTAAACCCAAAAATATTAAGCCCATGACCAATATAACCCATTTGACACTCAAAATTAAGCACATTAGTCCATTCTTGGTCTAGTTGGATGGCCTGGTTTGCTGCTGGCTGCCTTTTTCTTTTGAACTGCATCCCTCTTTGTTCAGTTGTTTGAGTGTTTGAATCTTGATGGCCTTTTCTGTCAGCATATCTTTGTTCCTTTGGAATGTTGTATCATTGTTTTAGGAGAGCATCGTTGATGTGTGGAATCCTTACTGTTATCTTTGCACTTTTGTCGTCAGTGAAGAAACTTTTTGGGGATGATTATTTTGAGAATGATCTTTTGTTTCTTCTTCAAGTTTTTTCTATTTTCCTTTTGTTTACTGATTCTGGGGGATGGTTATTTGGAGATGCTCTTCTTCCAGTTCTTCTTGGATATCTTTGTAATGTGGTTTCATTTACTGATTCTGGACCAATTATGCTATTTGAAATCTGCGTTACCAACTTCTTAAAATGTATTGGTCTGACTGAGATCATGTAACACAATCTTTGCTTGCTGCTCATTTTTGTTGTCATGATGTGGCAATGGGCATTCTAACCCTCTTGAACATATTGGTTTTGGGAACTTGAAACCCACATTTGTTGTTCTATCATATCTTTTGCTGCAAAGATAGATTGGTGCTTGGGTCTAATTTATATTCCATGTTCAAGTGGAATGTTATTTTTGCTAGGGGAGCATATCTTTTCCAGATTTTATCCTTATTGGCCATGTCCAGAGGCTTGTATGTATTCTTTGGGAGCAGAATGATAGTGTAGGTCCAGTAGCGGTATACAAACTAATATTGCTTGTCCTTTATTTTTCCTCGAGGGGTGGTTGGTATGACACAAAATTTCTCTGTTTGCGTGAAAAGGTTTGCAACATGTGATTTACTTTAGCAATTCAATCAGCTGAGGGGATCTAAGATCATAAATTCCTAGAAGATTAGATCTCTTTGATATTGCGGTCTTAACAATGTTGAAAGATCGGTAATTGAGATTCATTGTAATATGGGACAAGATGAATTGTTATTACTCTGGTTTGTTATTGAATTCTATTCAAAAAAATAAAAAAATGGATATATTTATCCAATGTGAGCTAATCAATTCTTCGTTCTTTCTACCTTAGCTTGTTTAGGAAAAATCTTAGTTTTGCAGGTCATATATTTCTTTTCTAGTTGATGCTCTGAACGTTAGGTAATTGTAGTTTGAATGTTTCTCAGAAGTGGCAAGGTTGAAGCATCTTGAAGTTTGTGTTTTCTGCTAGGCCCTTCAGGTTCTTGTTAGGTTAGATGATGGTATTTTTCAAATACCAATTTGTCATCGTTTTTATTCCTCTTAAAGTAGTATTGTGGGGCTAAATCATATGTTGTGTGCTTCCTGTGTGTAACTCTGTGATGTTAGACAACGTCATTTCAAAATTCCCAATTAATAGATATTGTTTGCATCCCATTGATTCATTCCTTCTGAATTTGAAGCCTAAACCATTTTAAAGATGTCAATGCGAGAAATGGAGAGAGTGTTCTGTGGCACCTTAAACTGTAACGTTCAATTTTTTCTGACTGCGATTCAGGTCTAGGCAAATATTCTCGTTAAACCGCTAGTGGGAGGTGGGAGGTGGGAGGTGGGAGGTGAAAGGGAGGTGATAATTCACTGGTGAATGCATTGCGGGTCAAATGTGACCTAGATATTATACTAAATATCTACTTGTTTAAAGGCTTTTTGTAAATCTACTGCTCCCTGGGTAAGGGTGTCGAATAGGTGCAGTTTAAACTGTATCGTTCAATTTTTTCTTGACTGCGATTCAGGTCTAGGCAAATATCTCTCGTTAAACAGCTAGTGGAAAGGGGGGGGGAAGGGAGGTGATAATTCAGTGGTGATTGCATTGCGGGTCAAAGGTGCCCTTGATGTTATACCAAATATCTACCCTGGGTGAGGGTGTCAAATAGCTGCAGTTTAGAGTTATTAGTCAATTCTATCATCTGCACCTTTTTAAATTTTTTTTGACTCATATTCCATTCGAAGGCATAATGGACCACGCTATTGTTAAAATCTGTTGGCCAATTTCAATGAGCCAAACGTTTATTTTCTTATTGGGTCCATTAATTATGTTGAATGTTTGATGGAACTTCTGTTTGTAACCTCGTGCATGTACATATGACCATGTTTCATTAAGAGAAACCCAAAAAAAGAAAAAAAGAAAAAAAGAAAAAAGAAGAATCCTATTTAATTTGCGTCTTTCAATTTTGAGGGAAAAAACTTTGACACGGTCCCGTGTTCCATGCAAGATTCTATGACACGGGATCTATCAAGGCCAAAACTATTCCTAAACCATCAGGAACAATCTGGATTGGACCATATCGGGCAGATGTGCCCTTGTTTATTTAAAGAATCGATTTTTTATTATGATTTTACCTGTAGAGAATACATTTGTATCCTTGTTTATTGAAAGAAACTATTTTTTATTATGATTTTACCTTTAAGAGAATACATTTGTGATGGGATCCTTGACTGATATCGTTCTGATCTTGTCGATGGTGACTTCTGTTTTTTAGAACTATGGTTTCATGACCTATGATGGATTTGAGAACGCCTGATGGGCTGGGACTGAAAGCGAAAAAAAACTAGGCGATATGATGAAAGTTTATATAGAATCCAAGATATGTACATTTTCGGCGAATGCAAATCCCAAATTGCCAATAAACACTGCCAAAAAGAAAATTTACGAATAAATATTTTGGGAAGTTGGGAATTAGGACCTTGATGATGATAGGGGATAGCACTTCAGATGTAGATGCTAAGTCGATGAATATTTGATCTTGTTATAAGAGAACTTGGAAAATATATGAATTGCATGTGATCATGATTTGTAAATCTACAAGTTTGGAGCACTAAGCATGATGCACGATTTCTAAACAGACACGCCTGATGCATATTCAAGAGACCTTACTGGTCCACTTTCTGATGACATTATGTAGAAATGGTCCACTGCATAGTCTGCATGAGAGAGAGAGAGACAGAGAGGCAACAATGCTACTTTGAAACTCTTCACCAGATGATTTGATCCTATGATGTTTCGTAAAGAGCTTGCAAAACCTCAAAAGATGTTCATGATGAAGTCCATAAAACACCCACCTTTCTAAATTAGTCACTGGAGTGCTGAAGGTTTTTTTTATAATTCCATTGTGCCCAATGGTTCAAGGCATTATTCAATTCCCTGGAACCTAAAGCTATAAAACACCACATGCTCAACTGTTGATTTGATCTAAAACCAAGGGC
>NC_056564.1:9046887-9071923 GCF_013358625.1 Macadamia integrifolia | reverse complement strand
GGGGAGCATATCTTTTCCAGATTTTATCCTTATTGGCCGTGTCCAGAAGCTTGTATGTATTCTTTGGGAGCAGAATGATAGTGTAGGTCCAGTAGCAGTATACAAACTAATATTGCTTGTCCTTTATTTTTCCTCGAGGGGTGGGTGGTATGACACAAAATTTCTCTGTTTGCGTGAAAAGGTTTGCAACATGTGATTTACTTTAGCAATTCAATCAGCTGAGGGGATCTAAGATCATAAGTTCCTAGAAGATTAGATCTCTTTGATATTGCGGTCTTAACAATGTTGAAAGATCGGTAATTGAGATTCATTGTAATATGGGACAAGATGAATTGTTATTACTCTGGTTTGTTATTGAATTCTATTCAAAAAAATAAAAAAATGGATATATTTATCCAATGTGAGCTAATCAATTCTTCGTTCTTTCTACCTTAGCTTGTTTAGGAAAAATCTTAGTTTTGCAGGTCATATATTTCTTTTCTAGTTGATGCTCTGAACGTTAGGTAATTGTAGTTTGAATGTTTCTCAGAAGTGGCAAGGTTGAAGTATCTTGAAGTTTGTGTTTTCTGCTAGGCCCTTCAGGTTCTTGTTGGGTTAGATGATGGTATTTTTCAAATACCAATTTGTCATCGTTTTTATTCCTCTTAAAGTAGTATTGTAGGGCTAAATCATATGTTGTGTGCTTCCTGTGTGTAACTCTGTGATGTTAGACAACGTCATTTCAAAATTCCCAAATAATAGATATTGTTTGCATCCCATTGATTCATTCCTTCTGAATTTGAAGCCTAAACCATTTTAAAGATGTCAATGTGAGAAACGGAGAGAGTGTTCTGTGGCACCTTAAACTGTAACGTTCAATTTTTTCTGACTGCGATTCAGGTCTAGGCAAATATTCTCGTTAAACCGCTAGTGGGAGGTGGGAGGTGGGAGGTGGGAGGTGAAAGGGAGGTGATAATTCACTGGTGAATGCATTGCGGGTCAAATGTGACCTAGATATTATACTAAATATCTACTTGTTTAAAGGCTTTTTGTAAATCTACTGCTCCCTGGGTAAGGGTGTCGAATAGGTGCAGTTTAAACTGTATCGTTCAATTTTTTCTTGACTGCGATTCAGGTCTAGGCAAATATCTCTCGTTAAACAGCTAGTGGAAAGGGGAGGGGGGGGGGGGGGAAGGGAGGTGATAATTCATTGGTGAATGCATTGCGGGTCAAAGGTGCCCTTGATGTTATACCAAATATCTACCCTGGGTGAGGGTGTCAAATAGCTGCAGTTTAGAGTTATTAGTCAATTCTATCATCTGCACCTTTTTTAATTTTTTTGTAACTCATATTTCATTCAAAGGCATAATGGACCACGCTATTGTTAAAATCTGTTGGCCAATTTCAATGAGCCAAACGTTTATTTTCTTATTGGGTCCATTAATTATGTTGAATGTTTGATGGAACTTATGTTTGTAACCTCGTGCATGTACATATGACTATGTTTCATTAAGAGAAACCCAAAAAAAAGAAAAAGAAAAAAGAAGAATCCTATTTAATTTGCGTCTTTCAATTTTGAGGGAAAAAACTTTGAAGCGGTCCCGTGTTCCATGCAAGATTCTATGACACGGGATCTATCAAGGCCAAAACTTTTCCTAAACCATCAGGAACAATCTGGATTGGACCATATCGGGCAGATGTGCCCTTGTTTATTTAAAGAAACTATTTTTTATTATGATTTTACCTGTAGAGAATACATTTGTATCCTTGTTTATTTAAAGAAACTATTTTTTATTATGATTTTACCTTTAAGAGAATACATTTGTGATGGGATCCTTGACTGATATCGTTCTGATCTTGTCGATAGTGACTTCTGTTTTTTAGAACTATGGTTTCATGACCTATGATGGATTTGAGAACGCCTGATGGGCTGGGACTGAAAGCGAAAAAAACTAGGCGATATGATGAAAGTTTATAAAGAATCCAATAAATGTACATTTTCGGCGTATCCAAATCCCAAATTGCCAATAAACACTGCCAAAAAGAAAATTTGCAAATAAATATTTTGTCAAGGTTTAGTAAAATTGTCAAAATGATGTTCACACTCAATGAGCTTTTCTTAAGATGAAGAGATTGGTTCAAAAGATGTATATTTGGAAAGTATCTTTCCCTTAGAAATGCAGCCCTAGGAGCCGTTGGGTTGTCAACCACCAGCCAAGTTTTAATAACAAAACAGGACTTTTATCGCCTAGCCCCATTCGACCCATGGATTTCTGGTGGCAGATTTTTGCGAAGGATATCAAGTCTCAATACTCACTACTTTTATTAGTAAGTATTAGTGCTCACTTGTGATTAATTAATAATCCTAGTGATTGGATTGGATCTATATGCTTATTCCTATAGGAAATGAAATATTTTCATTTATTTTTCATCCAATGACTATTCATTTAATATATTTTCATTCAAATAGATGGGCGGGAAGGTATGAGAGTCCTTGGCATCAACCATATATGGCCATGCATATGTATCAATGCTCTAGACTATTGTGCACTCTCTTAAGTCTGAAAAGGAACAAAAGCTTTAAATAGGAAAGAGGCTATTAGTATTCAAATTACTTCACTCGACAATTTTGGCCATTCATCTAGGGGGTGTTGCGATTTTAGAATCCCTCTTCGTTGGGCGACGTATCTTCCCAACATATATATCTCATTGGAGAAGAAGAGTATAAGAGAATGCAATGTTCAGTACTTCAGTTAACGCAAAGAATGACCTTGATGGGGCAGGAGGGCAGCAAGGCAGAGGGAGATGAGGGGGGGTGAAAGGGCACGAGGTTGCAGCAGTGGCGGAAAAAATGAGTGGCAACATCAATGGGTTGAATGTCTGAGGTGCAGAGGGAATCCGAAGATGGAAAACGCTCCTTCTAGCCTGGTCTCCACAGCCATTTCACTGTTTTAAAGTGAAATGTGGTTGGTTCTTGTTTAGGCTCTCCAGGTCCAGCGGTAGTTGGTAGTGTTTTAAATGACTGGTATGACAATTTCAAGTTGTTTCTGTTGATGGAAATAAGGAGGGATTTAATTGGAGTCTCTGACACAGTGAAACCAGTAGCATATTGAGTCATCTCCACTTTGGGAAGTTGGGAATTAGGACCTTGATGATGATAGGGGATAGCACAGTGACTTCAGATGTAGATGCTAAGTCGATGAATATTTGATCTTGTTATAAGAGAACTTGGAAAATATATGAATTGCATGTGATCATGATTTGTAAATCTACAAGTTTGGAGCACTAGGCATGATGCACGATTTCTAAAGAGACGCCTGATGCATATTCAAGAGACCTTACTGGTCCACTGCATAGTCTGCATGAGAGAGAGAGGCAACAATGCTACTTTGAAACTCTTCACCAGATGATTTGATCCTATGATGTTTCGTAAAGAGCTTGCAAAACCTCAAAAGATGTTCATGATGAAGTCCATAAAACACCCACCTTTCTAAATTAGTCACTGGAGTGCTGTGTGCTGAAGGTTTTTTTTATAATTCCATTGTGCCCAATGGTTCAAGGCATTATTCAATTCCCTGGAACCTAAAGCTATAAAACACCACATGCTCAACTGTTGATTTGATCTAAAACCAAGGGCCTTTTCACTGCTTCAGGATCAGCTTGTTTTTGGTAACAAAAAAAGGAACTGAATTTTATGGAATGATGGGACTTAACCTTTCACATAATCACCGTCCGGTGAAAACCCATCTCCATCATGTTGTCTCTGCGACAACTTCTTTGGCATCTAGATTTACAATACTCTCTTTCCCAAATAACATAAATCCAACAGTTGCCTGAAAGGAGAAAATTATTATCAAATTACTTTCAACCTCATTAAAAGTTAAAAGAATATGCTTAACCCAAAATATTTTGTGTTTAGGCATTAAACTAACATTATTGTCTGTTCAAATTGGTAGTTGTGAACAAAATTTCTGTAGTGGCTGTTAATCACAAGGAATTACTATTTGATAGAATGGCGTACCTTTCCAGTTTTGTGATCCATATCTTTAAGACAGCCCGTGAACTCAGCAAATGGCCCAGACAAAACTCGAACAGAAGCTCCAGGTGAAAGGAGCTTATCTTCTCCTGTCGATGGGTTAATCGCGATGGGTTCCATACCTTTTCTTAACCGCCTTTTGGGTTTACTATCTTTCACAGATCCTGTAACATCTCTGTATTCCTGATGCACCTCCCCATTGAAGAGCTCTTCTTGTTGCTCTTCTGCAAAGGCTTGGTCAGCTTTTTCTTGCTCTTCCTTTGCTTGTCTAAAAATTGCCTCCATGTCTGAAGAAGAAACTGGCCTGGGCCTGTTGATCTGTCTTTTTCTACAAGGAATAGAGAGCGGTTCCACATTATAGTAATTGGTGTCCATTGGAGAACATGTTCATGAAAAGAAGTAAGGGAGCTCCATAAAATCATGAGATAAAATTCTCCCCAACCAGCTTGACTCTAGCAATTTCCATGTTAGTTTGAAAACTTGACACCGGACAATTAGGTGCTACAGTCATCACCTTAAAGGTGGATTTGACTGCTCTAATACAAGCCTGAATCTAAAGATAAATGGCTTTTAAACAACTGCAAGATTCCCTAAACTTATTTCCTAGTCTGTGACAAGTAGTTCCAACAAGTTTATCTAGTGAGAAAACAAGACTCTTACGTATTACCAACTTTGGATCCAACAAAGCCACCAACACGATCACATTCTCTGATGAAATCATGAATCTCTTTGTTCAGCACACATCTTAAGAAGACACACCCTGGAAAGAGGGGTTTGTGTTTAACTGAGTATGAGCCATTCTTTAACTTCCTTTTAACCCGGGTAGCGGGAGCATAGACCTGAATAGAATCGGGAAGATCTGCTGTAAGAACCATCTATTTGGTCCAATTATGTCTGGACATTGTGCTAAAGTTCCAGCAGAAGAACTAAAATGAATTTTGATAATGAATGAAAAAGCAGTGAAAACATAGGAGTGGTAAACAAATGGAGAGAAGGGGGGAGGGGGGTGCTGAATTATCTCTGTTTATGTTAACTGTCTTCAGTAATCTTAGCAAAACAATAACTTACAAGAAAGAATTTAATCCATTCAATGAAACTAATGAATAAGAAGAAAAGGAGTGGAAGATTACTTAAACACAATACATATATTGCAAATTGAACAGGCTTGGCAATGAACTTAGTTCTTCAATGTCTTCATGTTCCCACTGTAATCACAGAATGATAACAGTTTTATTATTTTTTCCTTTTTCGTTTTTATTTTCCTATGAATAATCCAACTATCAATTACAGTAAAATACCTCTGATAAAGCAAAACAAAATCTAGTATTGCAACCCAATGATAAGAAATCTCTCTCTCTCTCTCTCTCTCTCGAATAATTAGGCATTTTGCCTCTACTGTTTGGGGTTGTGGGATGGCTTTCTTCTTCTTCCTGCCTTTTATTTCTTACATTTCACATTTCTTTCCTACTCCTGGAGCTTTACTTCAGTCAATTCTACATCACTGGCATGCATTTGATAGAGAAATATATTAATAGTTATCAGCACAATGAACAAAATACAAAGGAGATTCCATTTATATTAAAAAATATATTTTTTAAAATCACAAATAATTTTCCAAATCTCCCCCTTGGCATTAATGAATCAATGAATAACTAAAAACATCATTTGAAAAAAGAAATAATTAATAAATACATGTAAACCAAACCCTTGACTACAGCGAAGAAAACAACTTAAATTGCTTCTTTTACAAGCTCACGAATCAAATAAACCTAATTTCCAAATCCAACTGCAAGAGCTTCTAACACCATAATTTTTGTGGGGATGGGTTTTCTAACACCATAATTGAAAGAAAATTATAGCTAAATCACCTTGAATTCGATGTCTGGGTAGTTTCTGGCAAGAGTTTCAGCAAGCCGATCGGCGGTCTCCTCACTAGAAACCCGCGAAACCCGAACAACCCACCATTGTGGACCCAAGAGAGCGAGGTTGTCGAGGTTCAACTCTTCTTTCCAAGAAGCATGCTTCTTCTTGGGCTTCTTCAAGAGCCTCTCCTCGACTTCTTCTTTCCAATTGGTGGCGTTGCTCTCTCTCCTCTGGTTCCTTAGCTGTCTCCTCTCCCGAGCTGTTAATTGTTCGCTATTAACCGAATCGGTAGTTGCAGATATCACAGTTTTGTGACTTGTTCTGTGAATGCGAAGGGATGGGAGAGAAGAAAGAGATTGCGGGAAGGATAGAGCGGGATGATGGCAGCAAGGACTCCATATCAAAAGCCCTTGCTTCATCTTCTAGCTTTGTTGAAGAGCTTAATCTAAAAGTGACGATTTGAGCTTTGTTTCTGTCAATAAGTTGAACACGAATGGACATAATTGTCCTTAGACTCTTGGATAATGTCGGCGGCAAAGGTAGGCAGTAGGCTCTTAGACTCAATAATGAATAACAGCGGTGTGCAAATCGTGTCAAACGGTTGGTTCGGTTCTATTTCGGTCGGGCTGAATTAATACTGGTTTGAAAATGAGTCAATCCCAAGTCAAACTGTTTGAAGGAACTTTAATTTTCGATTTGAGCTAGGTTTTTACACGCCTACCAGTACATGGGAGAGGTCGAACCACTTTTTTTTTTTTTTTCGGGGTAAGGAGAGGTAGAACCAGTTGGATAGAATGTATTGAGGATTCCCTGGGATAATGGAGGTAGTCTCTCTATTTGTCTTGGTTTATTTCCACATAGAGAAATCGAACTATTTTGAGGTTTTTGGTGTAGGAGTTTCCCCATCATGGAATTGTTAATCGATTTTGATGTTGACATTGAGACTGTGAAGGACGATGATGGTTGTCTTTTCAACCAACATTTAATACGTATTTGAGGAACTATAGCTTAATTTTATTTTTTGACTTTTATTTAAAAAAAAAATCATTTTGACATTCACATGATTTTCTTTTTAAATTTACATTTATGTAGTTGTACCTTCTTTTAATTTACATAATGAAAAAAGATCCTCTCTAGATGCAGTGTGTGCTTAATCTAACATTCAACGACTGCAATAATATTAGGGGTGTACATCCATGAGTTGAGGTGTGTGTTCATATCCTCCTAGCCATTGAATGCCAGGTTGGACCCCCAGTGCATTGGAGAGGAGCCAAATCCTTATATGTCACATATTTATTATTTTTTTTTGTAGAATTCATACTCAATACAAATTAAAGGATTATTTTTTCTGGTGAATGTGCTTGGTTGAATTTTTGGTATATGTAAACATCATTAAGGCAAAAGAAATTTGAATTTATTCTTGTTCCTTCAGTATTTATCAAATATATACTAAAAAAGAATGTCATCTCACATAGTTAAAAAGTTCGTAGTTAGACTTTGGGATGGGTTGATAGGTCCGTCTCACGGTGTGTACCGATCGTCTTGTCCCTTCTGTCAGCATGCCTGTGGTACTATTACTTTGACAAAATTAGAGTGCTCAAAGCAAGCTTATGCTTTGAATACATTAGCATGGGATAACATCATAAGATTTCGGTCTTATGATGTTAAAAATGCATGTAGGATATTTTGGCTTGATCGATCTATATGGAACATAAAAAGTAGATAGTCAATACCTTATTGTGATTAGCCATAACCGGTCAATCTTTTGCATATATTTTTATATTCGTCTTTACTTGAAATCCCCATGTAACCGACCCTATTAATCCCATTTTTTTTTTAATTGTTGTATACTCAAAACGAAATGTGACAAAAATCTGATGCATTATAAATATTTTCAAATTCATTCAGGCTTGCCCCAAGCTTTTTAAGTTTAAAGCTACAACGTTTCATATACACTGGGGAATGAGGATGCACTACTAGAATAGAATCAATCATCTTTACGAGCAACCAAAATGAGGAGGGCATATTGGCGTCTTGAGATCATTATCAAGCCAAATACATCTCCAATTTCTCAACTTCTTCAACACTTCCAATGTAAAGTGGCACACGCTGATGTATCTGTCAAAGAAATTACGAGTCCTTAGAATATTATATATATATGTATGTATATATGTACATATGTATGTATATATATGTCAGTAATTGATCTCACCTCAGTTGGTTGAATATCGAGTACTCTTTGGTGGCCATCGGAACCTTTCCCTCCAGCTTGCTCCGCTAGATAGCTCATGGGTGCACATTCATATAAGAGCCTAAGTTTCCCATTCTTGCTCTTTTTGTCCCTCGGGTATCCGTAGATTCCGCCGTAGAGAAGTGTCCGGTGAAAATCGCCGACAAGGCTACCAATATAACGGGCAGAGTAGGGTTTCCCAGTAGGTCCAGGGTCTTTGAGGTCATCCATGTATTTCTTCAGTTTGTCATCCCATAACTGGTAATTTCCTTCATTGAAGGAGTAGATCTTACCTGATTTGGGTATCTGTATACTCTCTTGGGTCAAAACGAACTCTCCATACATTGGGTCCAAGGTGAAGGCAAACACTCCTTTCCCTATGGACAACACAAAGATCACTGAGCTGGAGTACATGCAGTAGCCTGCAGCCAATAAATTGCTGCCAGGTTGGCATACATTCACCACACACTTCTGTACGATTTTGTCTAACTGCATCCATGCCACGTGTTAAAAATTTATCATCAAGAGTTTGTGACCATAGTTCACGCCATAAGGGTATTTGGGGAAATTACCGTGGCAGATTCATCACTGACGTCAGCAAGGCATTCATCGTTGGGGCTGTAGATACCAAAGATTGATCCGGTGGAGACGGCAGCATCAATGTTGGAAGATCCGTCGAGTGGGTCGAATACGACAATGTAGTTCCCTGAGTAACTCTCCTCCACCGCAACTGGCACGTCCTCTTCCTCTGATGCTATGATGCCCGTCCGTCCACTTGATCTCAAGCAATTAGAGAACACCTGCGTGTTCATCAAACCCATCTTATCCATATATATACAGTATCACAGTCATCAAAAGAAACGGCACTGATTAAATCACAGAAAAGATGAATTTTTATTTGATGTAAGGTGAAGATGAATTCTTGGGTCCAACAGTAAAGGTATGAAAGTTGTAA
Source organism: Macadamia integrifolia (assembly GCF_013358625.1). Classification (NCBI taxonomy): domain Eukaryota; kingdom Viridiplantae; phylum Streptophyta; class Magnoliopsida; order Proteales; family Proteaceae; genus Macadamia; species Macadamia integrifolia. The sequence goes on along the minus strand of NC_056564.1, from coordinate 9,062,860 downwards.
TCCAGTGGTCAAGTGGTTGAAATAGCGTCTCAATATTCATGGCACAACAGTGCATAATTCTTGCCCTCTGGACCTCACGCATGCGGTGGTTTTGTGCATCGGGTATGCTTTTTTGGAGGTGAAATTGAATTTGATTCCCCTCCGTGAGAGGGGTTGTAGGGTACAACCAGATAGAGAGGTGAAGGTGGACCAATTCGAATATATGATTTTGTGGATCGTGACTTATAAAGTATCTGAATGAATCTCTAATGGATGCGGTGGGCAGAATTAATACTGAATGTGAGTAGTATGATGTGGAGACTTATGAATACTTCCACACTCTCCTTAATGATTACCTTTAAAGATGAATTCTATCCGAATCGAATCCCACTAGAATAAAGAGTACCAACCTCGTTAGAGACGACATCAAGCTTCTTTTGATCTTCTCCTTGAATGTTAACGGCGCCCTGAACACCAGTGAGTTTGGAGATGCCGGCTCTCTGCACAAGAGAAGCAATTTGCTTACACGCCGTAGAAATGCTAGAGAGCACAATCGTGAGCTCGGCATCGATGTTACCAGCTTGTTCTTGTTTCAGCAACCAATTTGTAAGGGTCTCAATCTCAAACGCACTTCTCTTCTTTGACTTCGCCTCCGGCTCAGTCTCCAGAGCCATGCATCGTATCCCTGAACTGTCACCTCCGGCAAAGCTGTGCCTGTGGCTGTTGTTGCTTGGGCATAAGAGTAGTGTACTGTTTGCACCGGAGACGCACAGTTGGAACGGAGAACGGCGGGAGCTCGAGACGAGGAACCGCGATGACGTCACTGAGATTGCTGCAACCATGGCTGCTTTGCCTTTCCTGAATCCTCTTTGCTTTCACCTGTAAGTGGATCACTCTCGTTTTTCTCTTCTTTCCTCCTCAGACGCCTTTCTCGTTCATTTTTTGGGGTTTTTTTTCTTCCAAAATAACTGCTTCTATTGCGAAGGATATGAGATTGCGTTAAGAGTATTGTAGTGGTGGGAACGTAAGGCTAGCAGAGATTTCTGTTTTAATGGACCCCACTTATCCTACTCTCGTCAACCCTTTTGTGATCTCTAGCTCACCCTGGGAATTCATTGCATTCCTTGACGCACTGACGCCGCTCACACCCACACACACTCTCCTTTCCACAAAGGCGCGTGGTGCGTACGCCTCGCCTTTCCCAGGCGTCTCCAGCCCGCAGTAGTAGGACCTTGGGCGGCAATTTGGGCTGGGCTGCCTCCAACCTAAAGTGGCCTAGCCAGATTTGTCCAGCCTTGGCTGGAATTTCCAGCCCATTTACTTATTTAGGATTGAGTTTTTGTATTTCCATGTAGGATTTATTATAATTTAAAAAAAAAAAAAATAGATAGGCCTCAAGGAAAGTTTAACCAATCGAACTACCCCTTGGGATCATGTAAAACTTATTTGGATTAGGTAATCGTACGAGAACTATTTTTCTACGGTTTTCGATTTTACACATGAGATCCACTCAATGTGAAAGCCTAATGTAAGAAGCGAGAGAATAATTGGATTTCATATGTGGATTAGGCACTGTACGAAAATGGTTTTCGTACGAGGATTTGATTCGGACTCCTTATTAATGGCATGATAGCAAATCTTCCCACACCCCACCCCCCTGAAAAATAGGATTTATATAGGCATCAAGAGTTGATTTTTCGTAGAAACAATAAAAAACCATCTGTTTAAGGTTATTTATATAGCATGTACTAAACATGGCCCAAACCAACTCAATCCAACCCAATTTCACAAAACCAGGCTTTTATTTTACTTTTTAAATCGAAGGCACCATTTGATCGTAAGGAAAATTGAAGGGAAGGAAAATGAAAATTTTCAAAACTTAAAAGATATTTTTTATAATCATTACCCAAAATGATTGTATACACTATTTAAATTTCTTATCATATTTAGTGATGATACATTTTAGATGTAATTTTTATTTTACTGTTCATATCCAAGGGATTTAAAGATGCAAAATTATATTAAATTTAATAATTAAATATAGAACGATTTGGAGTTGATGACATAACCATGCGGATTATTGATTACAAAAGTTTCTTTTATATGTTTTAAAATTTCACTTTCCTTCCATTATTTCCTTTGCAACCAAACTGAGTTGAATTGTATCTCTTCGAACTGAAAGGGAACTAATGGGATTGGTTGTTTTTGAATTTTATAATTTAAAACAACCCAAAACATGTATAGGGTTGCCAATCAAAGTTGGTCCGAACATTTCCGTAATTTTCCATTGACGACTACACCCCTTTTTTTCCTGGAAAATAATCCTCTGTTTTTCTCATCCCTGTTTTTCCTTGTTTTGCTACCTGCAGAACGCGACACGTGGACAATTTTAAGACCAACACACCGGATGTAATAATCCTCACCCAATCTTGATCGTTGGTCTCCTTGTTGTCCATGTGTCGCGTTTTGCAGGTAGTAAAACAAGGAAAAACAGGGATGAGAAAAACAAAGGATTTTGATCATTTTTCCCCTAGTAAAGGTCAGTTTTTCATAAGGAAATTCTCCATGGAAAAGCTGGAGTGGCCCATATTACAGGCAGCATTTAGAAACGAAGCCCAGTCTGCCCTAGTTAATGGTTGGAGTGGACTAACATGCCCATTGGACCAATAGAAAAGTCTAACATGATATGTGATCTATAAATATATTTTTTTAGAAGAAAGAACGCTATCTGCTTATGTATGTCTAAGCCTAGACACAGAGGATGTGGAAAGACAATATTACTCTATGCTGAAGATGTTCTTGTCTACCCTCTCATTGGCCGTGCCTGGTGGCATGTACTTGCATCTGCAAGTAGTATTCTCTTGTTTTGTTGCGCGATGGAGTTTAAAAGTTAAAAGCTGATAGGGATCCTCTATGGCGAGACAAAGTACATCTAACGGCCTGGAGCACATGTTTAGACGTTCCAGAACGTCAAATGTGCGTTGCCACCCCCCACAAAGTAGCCGGATCGGTTAAAAGCTCAAAGATAACTGAGCAATCAATTCATAAGGAGTGGTTTTTAGGCCTAATGATTACTAGTTTCTCCCAACCGAAGAACCAGACTACCCCATCCTCGCCAAGGATATCCATAACTTCTTTCATCAGATTATATTTGAAGTGGGTCCTGGCGGAGCCATATCAAATCTGTTTATCATCATCAGATTATCTGAATATCTGATTGAAAGTCCAACAGATAGATGATGTGTATCTGGACTCTGGATCCGATTATTTGTTAGATAATCAATTCCATTCAGATACCCAATTTAGATATTGGATTTGGGATTGGGTTAAATTTTGAGCCAAATTGGGCCGATTCTGTTCAAAATCCATCAATTTTAAATTGCTAGCCTGCCTGAGTTGCACCACTAACAGGAGTGGGTTGGTGTAGACACCTTCTTCCGCTTAGGCCCCATTATGGACTATATGAGTTGGTCCAATTGAAAGTGCTAATTCTGGGAAATGTTATAAAATTTCATGGCACAAATGTTGGCTGGGCCTACCAATATAGTTGCGGAATGCAGCTCCGCCAGAAGTAAATCCTAACCATTGAATTGGAAGAGGGTGCCGTTTTGGTCATGAGTAAAATAGGGCCCTAATTCCATTTTGACAAAAAAAAAATTTTAATTTTTTAATTTTTTAATTTTTTAATTTTTTAATTTTTACAAAATTAGAAGGTATCGATCTCCCAGTTTGACATCAAATTTATCATGTGGAAGGATGATGTGGTAATTTCAATCCAATCAAAATCATAAACTGACCTAGATCTACCACATATCGAATTTCTGACTCTGATTCCCTTTTTATAAGAGTACTAGTCTTATAGAGCCAAACGATTTCATTTTATGCTTATTACTTGATGCAATGCTAAACGTTACCGGTTGGGGGAGGGGAAAGAGAAAAGCCACTAAAGGTAGCGAAAGAAAAACATAGTATCCAATGCAGCTTCTTAGAGGAAGGGATTTTAACAGTTTTGGATAGAGAAATAAAGGTGAAAAGAGAGAAAGGGAGGTGGGGAGAAGGGTGACTCTGGAATATCCTTATCTTAGGATGAGATGAAAGGCATAATTCTTCTACCTTTAGGGTGGAATGCAACAGCTGAAACTTGGCTTCACATTGACTATTAGGGAGTCATAATTTAAGAATTTATTGTCACAAAAAAAATAAGATTAAATCTAAAATATTGTAGCATCCGTATGAGAATTGCGCTGCAGTCTCGCGAAAGTGCAGATTTTGCAGTGGATATGTGTTGTCCAATGTAAAGACTTAAAAAGAATTGGACATCTTCTCTCTAATGATTAGTTTTTAAAAGACGGTCTACCTGAATCCCAACAAATTAAACCATTTGTACCACAGATATGCAAATATAAAAGTGAACTTAGGAGGTTCTTTTCTAGAATATAACCTAAAAAAATGTACGAAGTGATGTCCACTTGTGATTTTGGATGATTGAGAGCTAGATCAGTATTTTCTCATCATCTTTTATGGTATATTCATATGTAGTGAGTGGCAAGCCACCACTTTCTTGATATTTTAGCGTACTTAAACCAAACTTACACATATTTTTTTTTTGTTGGTAAACAGAAAAAAAAAACTGATTACTTATGGTTGCAAGATACAACACCGAAGATAATACATTAAACAAAGGAAGACAGCCAAGAGTGAAGGTCTTCTTGACTCTCCATATTGTTAGAGTCTATTGGCAAATGATGTGGAATATGTCTTATTTAGATTCTCTATAACTGGGAGTTGGAATATATGCTACAACCTGATGATCGTCATTTTCCTCTTCAGATATAAATTTATAAATTGATTATAAATTCTTACGTCTCCATTAGGGTGATATACGCTTGCCAAGTCACATAAATGTGAACCTAATATTGTTATAATTATATCTTGGATCTAAAAATAAAAAAATTGGATGGCTATTGTTTGAATGACAGCTCTACATGTAATGGCATTCTTTTGATTGCCCCGTAATTCTCAAATTAAAAGTTCTTTACATCAAGAGTAAAAAAATATTTGCAAAATTATTTGAATGTGACCTAATATTTATTTTAAAAAATTGTTATTGTCTTCCACGTTTTTCCAAGTACATATATAAATGAAATAATAAGTTTTACTTTGACCCCAAAAAAAGTTGAACTAAGAAGACAAAAAAAAAAACAAAAAAATACAAATTATTTAAAACCTTAAGTGGTGTCAATAAAAAAATTCTTTATTAAAAAATATTATATTTTAAAAGCAAAAACAGATTATCGAAGACTATCATATTATATTAGAATCTCAAGGGGTGGTTAGTCATACTCTAGAAGGTGAACTAGAGGAACCAAAGATGGAGGAGTGGATTCCAAGTTACCAGACCTCTAAGCTAGATGACTTTTAAATCTTTTGATTGGTGATAGGAAAAGAAAATGTTTTATTTTTCTTTTTTCTTCATTCGTGTTATTTTTCATCGACCATTGTAGAGAGAGAGAGAGAGAGAGAGTTTAAATGGCGCCAAGCTATTGGTTGTTGGGTCAATGTGAACTGAGGAACTCTCCCTTCTATATTATAGTTGCTATATATGTTTCCTCACTTTCCTCGTCATTCCGATACGTAGACTATTCCACTTACGCGGTTCCACATCTTCCCACCCCTCAATCAACCCATAATATGATCTTTCCCAAAAAATTAACCCATAATATTATGATATGAAAAAAAAAAACTTATTTTATCTCATTTTAATAAATTATTCTAAAAAAATATAAAAATAAAAAAGTTCATATTTTCCTAAGGCTATGGTGAACGTGAATCACAGTGGCACGCCTAGACAACATGGGATGAGAGAGGGGGGAGAAAGTGTTTTATTTGAATTGTCAAATCATAATCACGGGTGAATGAAAACTTTGTCTAAATAAAAAATAAATCCATCCCATGAGAGGAGGAAAACTTTCTCAAACCAATTATGGACAAATATAATTTGAGTAGCTCAAAAAAAAAAAAAAGACCGAAAAAAGAATATTTGAACAGTTGGTGTGGAATTTACCTCCTAAATGGAGGGACTCTCTATTATATAGATGGGAAAAAATTTTTACGAGCGAATAATTTCTCGACAGTGATAAACATGTGTATAACTATTAGTTTCAGACTCACATAACCTGAGAAATCAATAAATGAAATTTGATCAACCTATCAAACACACGATAAGGGGAAGGAGGAATTTGTGACTAATTAATAGCTAGTGTGAGATTAAATTCCTAACATAGAGAGAGCGCATAATAGAGAAATGACAAAAAGATTTACATTATTTAAATAGAAAAACAAAAGCAAAAGTAAAAGCTTATTATTCAAACCCAACTATTCCAACTATTTTGATCATGGGAACAATCGAAAGTAGATTCTAGAGAGTACGACTTACAAGTTTTAATTGAAAGCTTCAAACTTCTACAATATTCTTCCATAAGATTTGATGCAAAGACACCAAAGTAACCCATCAAAGTTTTTTATTTTTAGAGCAAAAATATCCGATACGTATCGGTATTTATATGTAGATTAATATTCGCCCAATGCCATCCACTCACACAATCATTGATCTCAACCATAACCACCAAACGTCTCCCCAAATTTAGATTTCAGATTTAGAGAGAGAGAGAGGGAGAGATAGATACAAACGCGTTAAATTCTTTATTATTAAAAAAAGAAGTAAGAAAACAGAAAAAAAAAACTAAAAACATGATAATAAAGGAAATGGAAAAGAATAAACAAAATTAATAGTCAATTAAGGGAAGAAGAGGACCTAAGTTCGGTAGCAACCCAAACGTGTCTTTTCGGTTGGTTGTTTTCTACTTCTCTCTTAAGTCTTTGTTCTATATAAACTCAATCAAACCCAAACTCTCTTCGTCTTTTCTCAAGCACTTCCACCCATTCTTCCCCTTAAAAATTTAGTTATTTTCTCTTATTGAAACATTCCCACAGTTTTTAATCAATTTCGTCATGGCTTATCTCACTAATTACAAAATGATTATGCCCCTCTTCCTTGCCTTCTCTCTCCTCCTCCTCCAAGGAGCTTTAGGTATTGTTTCTTCTCTGTAATCTTCATTTGGTTTATTATGATTATGATTATGATTTATAAATATAATTATGGTGATGTGTTTCTACCGTTTCAGGTGAGATCGTCTGTGAATATTTGCCGAACAACTTGTGTGCATTCTCGATAGCTTCATCTGGGAAGAGATGCGTATTGGAGAATTACAAGACAAAGCAGGGGAGTATGGCATACCAATGCAGGACATCTGAGGTGGTGGTTGAGAGGATGGCGGAGTTGATTGAGACCGACGCCTGCGTCAGGGCTTGTGGTGTCGATAGGAAAACTGTTGGCTTTTCATCCGATGCTTTGCTTGAGCCTCAATTCACCTCCAAGCTCTGTTCCCCTTCATGTCTCCACAGATGCCCCAACCTTGTCGATCTCTACTTCAATCTCGCTGCAGGAGAAGGTATATATCCATTCCTCTGTTCAATCAATGGCGGTTTTGATTTTAATTTCATTGAATCCCCATAGATTCTGATGACTTGATAATGGAAACAGGGGTGTTCTTGCCGGATCTATGCGAGGGCCAACGTATGAACCCTCACCGTGCGATGATGGAGCTCCTTAGCTCTGGTGTGGCACCTGGTCCTATCCCCGGTGAATCATCATCCCCATTCTTTGCTGCTGCTCCGGCGCCGGTTTCCATCTGATTTAATTACAGTTTTCTTGGTATCTCCTTTTACGTACTTGAAGGAAGATGTCTCTCCTTCCCGGCCATTAGTACACTTTCTTGGCTGTGTAGTAATTAAGCATACACATTAGCGAGGTGATTTGGGCTCATTTATTGGGGTTCGGGTGGAGAATTATTATATTTTTCCATTATAAGATGTATAACCCATTCTTTTTTTATTTCTTAAAATTTATGGGTCGAGCAGTCTAGCTTGATAGTTGATACATTAATTACCTTGCTTAAATTACTCTGCAATTTTTTTTTTTTGGTAGAAAACTCTGCAAACTTGATGTCTTTATGGTGAACTCGATGACCAGCATATCCATATATGAGGAGGAAATATATAATAAAAGATCGTGTTTTCCTAAGACCACAGTGAATTTGTTCCCCACATGCTTTCGGAACCACTCGATTGAGGATTGAGGATGAGGATTGAGGATTGAGGAGGGAGGGAGGGGGGAGGGAGGGGGGTTCTAATACCCTTGGATCGTACGATGCTTCACCGAGTGGTTGAGAGAAACTTTGGGCCCGTTTGATTTTATTTCTTGAAACGTGTTTTTTTCCTTTTTTTTTGTGTTCAGAAACGAAAAAACATCCCCAAAAACCATTTGATTTTTATGTTTTGTTTCACTTGTTTTTGGAAACAGAAATAGAAATTTATGCTTATTTCTGTGTCTAAAAACAATAATGGAGAAACAAATCAAACTTGTTTTTCCGTTTCAAGAAACAAGTGGGAGAGAGAAAAATTGTGAAAAACACGATACTTCACTCGACCTATCCCAACCCTAAACCATTGTTGAAGCTTCTCGCTATCCAGATGTGGCGATTCCAATCTGGTTGTGCGAAGCTTTTAGTTTTAGATTACCTTCATCATTTTGAAGCTCATCTCAACGAAGCATACCTACAATTCCAATGTCATGCCTTCACTCATGAGTTGCATACCTAGTTACCTACAATGTTTGGACCCGACTACACTATTGAAAATGTTTTGGGAAACAAAAAAATCAAGTACCTTTTTATAATTCCAAAAATCGTTTCTTAGTGCAAAAAAAAAAAAAAAAAAAAAAAAACCATTTTTACTGTTTCTAGACACAAAAACAGTAGAAACAAAATCAAACGGCCCCTTTATCCAAAATAAATGTCGAATTAGCTTTATTTTGTATTTTAGCTATCAATTTATAATGACCTCCCATTGGTGTGAGATAGGGTGGGGTGGTTACTTGTAAAAGTGAGGAACTTTTCTCGTGTTATATTGTGTTCGAATGAGTCTGCGCTGGACTAGGATGGTATTATGGTAACAAGGAATGATAATGGGTACCCATTTACCTTCCTTGTCCTTCTCTGGGCCATAAGGATTTCATACCATACAACACTCTTATTCCGTTGAGAGAGTTATAAGTTGGTAAGATTCTCATTCTGTGACGGTGGTGTAGCTTTATGAAGAGCGTACAAGTAAGAGAATCTCAACTAACTAGGGGTGTCAAGCGATTAGTCTCTGGCCATTATCGACGTAAGGATGTCAATTGGTTGATCCCGATTTTAACACTTTGGTTTAGGTGAAACATGTACAAATCAAAACAAAATTGAAACCATATAGTATTCATGATCTAAATCGTTCGGTTTTATGCTATTCTTATTTGGTTTCGCTCGATTTGTACATGATCTCGATCATTCAATTTGAATTATGATTAATTTAATTTGAGAAGGAAAATATAACCTCATGAAGATAGAGTCCTACAATGTCAAATCTAGTACCTTTCAAACCGTTTTATATTATTAACCAAAGATGCACACAATAAGTAAACAAAGATGCATACAGTAGGTAATGTCACACAACTCAACAAAGACATGATCCTATGGATTAGTATAATTTAGGTTGAGTTCGATTTTATACACACACAGTTTATATTTTATTCAGTTCGAAACACAATGAAATTTCACTTTTTGAAGCCAAAACTGAATCCAATTTTTTCAATTCATTTTCAAACCGTCATTTTTCATTTCGGTTCAAAATTGACACCCTTAGACTTGTACAGTGACCACAAAAAAAAAAAAAAAAAAATCCTGTTTAGGTTCTGAAATTTTGAAACACCATTTTTTCGTTTAAAAACTGCGTTTTGACATAGAAACTGAAATTTTCATTTTTGACACGAAACGGCGTTTCTGGAACAGAAACGATACCAAACGGACCCTTAGAGTATATAACCTATAAATGGGGAAAGCGGATCAGATTCGCGTACAAGAATGACCCTGGTCTGTAGATTTAAAATCAGTTTTCTCTCTCTTCATTTAATAGATTCTAAATCTGTAGACTAAAGAAGTATGAGAACATTCTCGTATGTGAACCTGATCTATTCACATAAATGGGATCGGGTCAAATTTCATTATGAGAAAATGAAATAAAAAAAAATTTAAAAATGAAACTGAGGAACCGTCTATCTAGTATCTACCACCAAAATCCAACCGTTCACATAATCAGCCAAGGCCCAAGACCGGACTGTTACCACGCCCACACCCCACTTGAAAGGACAAGGTAAGGCCAATACATGAGCCTATGCCATCTGTTACGACCCTGATAAAAACCCATCGGACTACAAACCTGGCGAAGCCCATCTGAGTAGTCTTCTTTCTACAACAGTAATTATAATAATGAAGGAAAGAATGCTACCAACTAGCTTACGTGTGTCCACATCTAAACACAATAAATGCAAAAAGACTATGCTATCACATGTCCTCTCATTGACCTTTGTACTAGCATATACCTACACCAACAAGGTAGCGTTCTCTTGCCCTAGTAAGAGCCAAGTTACTCAATAAGGTCCTAACACATTTGTCACAATGATCTTGGTTTTTGCCACTTGGCAAATTAGATGTTGTCTAAATTTAATAGACAGGTTGATTTCAAGATTCCTGGCATATATGTCGAGTTTTAAGCTAAACAGAGTTTGTCATGTAGAAAAGTAAAGCTATGAAAATCTATAGACTACAAAAGGGTGCAAGGGTATTCATGAATGATTGTAAAAAAGAATTTTACATTATTTGATTAGATCAGGTCCTAATATGGCATGTGATTAATCTAACTTTAAAGTATATATCCTTAATAAAGGATTACTCTTTTGCAACTTATTGGGATTTTGGATTCGAAACGGATTTTCATATTGGAGGCCCATCAGCCCATGGTAGGCTCAGGTTGTACCGTTACACCACTCGTCAATCCACGAGCTTCGTTAGAAGCTTTAGATTCATGAATGTTTCAACTTTCGAGACTACCTGACCATCTGAGTATCTGATCCCTTCATGCTTTGTCTTTCTTATCAGGAACTCTAGCGACTGCATCAACTTGCTTAGGCTTTAAGTCGTTGGGGAACATAAAAGAGTAAGTTTCACATAAATTGGACAGAAAATATAAGGAGAGATATCTATATGCTAGTTAAGTGTAATGGAATCTTGCACACTAACATTTTATTGATTGTCCGATCCTTTTTTTTGCATCTTTGTTGTTCATGAATTGATCATTTGTTGCAATCCCATTCTCTTTACCGCCGCTTCTCTCTCTCTCTCTCCTCCTGTTGAAACCTACAGATGCTGGGTGATTGAACAGGTAAAATGCAAAGAGGGAGATCTGATGACCAATAAGATACTAGTATATAAGATTCCATTACACATAACTAGTGTGTACATCATTTTCCTAGTTAATTGGATAAATTCTATGTACCATTTTAAACCGGTTCTTATATACAAGAAGGCATCTTATGGGGATTTTTTTTTTTTTAGGGGGTAAACATGGAGATATATCTATAGTTATAGTTATAAAATGTGAATATATTTGAATGATTCAAAGTAGATGATATTTTAGATATGTAGATAGACCCTGAATTCCAGCCTAGACCATATAATAATTAGGCGGCCAAACCAAAAACTGACCATTAAATTATGTGGGGGAAGAGTGAGCTGGCGATGGTAAGAATTTCCACATATCTCCTTGACAGTGCAGCTCTTATAAAGTATGTCCAAATAAATCGATGATGCACCTAATGCAGTTCTTATAAAGAATTTCCAAATAGACGATGCACCTAATGCCATAAACTATAGAAAAAAAAGATCTCCATTGGATCTTATGAATCCATGCTATTTAGTCAAAATAGAACAGTACGTGACCAGTCAATGTGGATGATTAATTTCTTAAATTTTGGTTGTGTAGGAGCACCTTGGAACCAGTGATTCGTTTTCTAAGATGTAGGAGAAAATCATTAAGGTCCAAATAACAGGAATCTGACACAGGCTTGGAATTGGTCGGAAAATAGGTTGTAATTAAAAAACCCTAGAAAATAAAATAGGGAACGAAGAAAGATTCCCCACAATCAGACCTTGCATTGTCATCCAATTTATAAATGGTTAATCAGATACAAGTCTTTAATTGGGCTAAACACGTTTTAGATAGGTTTTAAATGGGTTAACGAAACATATATCTCATTTTTTTTTTGCTAATAACGGGTATTTAGGTCTTCGACCTGATTAGTCCCACGGGCCTATGCTGATCCCATAATCACATGAATTGGGTTATATTAGGGTTGAATGAGAACCATTCAACTTTTATGAAAAAAATGAAGTAATACTCTGTGTGAATAACCCAAGGTGTCCCATTTAAAAGCATTTATCTCTAAATGGATTGTAAAAGCTATAATTAGGCTTTAATTGTGTTAGGCTATTAGTCAAACATTTGTTACTCTTATTGAGTAACACACTTACAGTGGATCTTGATTGAACTGCCGGCCGGACGTAAAATTGACACCGTTAATTTTTGGGGAAGATGACGTGTATCATGTGCGGGAAGAAACATATAAGCTCTCTTTTTTATAAGACCATGGGACTGATAGATGTTGACAAATCCTGGTACAAGGAATGGGTGCGCTTCATGTCTTTAATGAAAAGGAAGGAGATTATTTGTGGTTCTTCTTTTGGTTAGACATGGAAGAAAAATTAAAACCCCAACTGGGTAAAGGAAAAACAATATTTCTGAAGCGGGTCCAGGTTTGGGTCTCCATTAAAGGAGCAAAGAATCTCCTTCCCATTTGAAAATGTCATCTATTGGATTTGGACTTTGATGGGCTTTTCACAAAGCTATTGTAGGGTAAGGAGGGGACATTCACCTCCATTTCTCCCATTTCAAGATCAAAAACAAAGAATTATACATTCAGCTTTGTCTGCCAATAATCTTTCCTTCCATTGACTAACACCTCCATCATATTTTCTGTGCTCAAAACCTTTATTTGAAGACGTTGAATAAAATTTTCCTTTCAAAAAAGGAATCAAATCTGTGTTCTAGATCTAATATTATCGATTATTGTTTTAATTACTTAGGTTTTCTTTGGTATGATTTATATTTGTATTTATTAATTTTTTTTTCAAAAATTATTTGTGAGAATAAATTATAGATTACAAATAGTATTCGATTATTTTTTATTAAATAGATTATATAATGAGAAAATAGGTTTCAAGTTTCACCTTCAGCTTTGAATTTTGAGTGAGGGAGATGATAGGACTTAGGGTTTTTTATTGGAAAAGTATAAAATATATTGAAGTTACATATTTACCTTTGATTTTGAGTAGTTTTGTACATGTGCTCATTTAAGGTAGTACAAAAATCAACATAAATGATTTGTTGCCACAAATCACAAATAGCTTGAGAGTAATTTATGATTTGTGATTTATTATAATTTATCATAAACAGAAATAAGTGCTATAAATTATACCAAATACTTGTAAAAATAGAGATAAGTCAAATAAATACAAATAGAAATCAAACCAAAAAGAGCCTTAATTGTGGTTAGCATAAGAGGAAACAGATAAAGGACTAATATTGTGACTTGATTAAGTGGTCGAAACAGCCTGTCGATATTTTTAGGGTAAGATTGCGTAGTTCTTACCTTCTAAACTTCACACATACAAGAGCCTTGTACAACATGCCATTTATTAGCAAAGAGAACGAGTAAGAAATCGCTCAGATGGAACCTGCTCTCGTCTCTCTCATAATCTCATAATTTGATATTCTTTTATCCTTTGCTTTTATCTTGCTTGGGAAGCTCTCGGACCAATGATGGGATGGATTGGGGAGATAGCTTCAATTCAAAGTTGGGGGAGGGGAGGAAGTTCTAATTTAAAGCTACGATTATATTATGACGAATGGGATCCTCCCCAATCGTGCAATGGGACCCACCACTGAGAAGATATATGGGTCCCAGTGAACGGGTCAGATGATCAGATCCGAATATTGCAAAGACATCCGAACCATATGGATATCAGAGATCAATCAGGCATGGATCACGCACCCGGCCAACACATACACAAAGTGGATCCGACTACAACCCTATGTGTATTCTCTACGAACACGTATGATATGATTTTCTTTGAGATATAAGGAAATAGTGTCTAAGACTTGAAACATGACTAGCCCAAGGTGGATATAGTCTTCCCATTCTGACATTCATAGGTTCGTTTGGCCAGACGAGTACTCCAATAGGAGTCAAAAAAGGGTTAATCATCTAAACAAGATTTTGATTTAAAAAAATGTTGGAGGACTTTGGTGCAATGGTAAAATTGTTCCATTGTGAGGAAGTAGTCATGGGTTCAAATTAGAAAATAGTCTCACCAAAATATAGGGTCTAATAAGTGTTATTGGATCAAGATAAGCTCAAAGCTGTAGCTTGTGCGAGTTTTTTAATTAAAGAGTTTGATGATCTAAAAGACCTATTCAAGAGACTTATTATCGGTGTAACACCTCTATCAATTAAAGAGCTTGAAGCGGTAGTACTATAAACATGAGTAGGGCATAGCGTCAACCCTAATTGGGACCATCCTTTTATTAAGTTCCGTATATTTTTACCTACAATTCAAATATAGACTATTGTTGATTCATTGATCATGGTACAATGTGTATTAATTAATGCCTTTTTAGGCTAGGCCTTATTGTTGGGGTCCCACGTGGATGGCATAAGTAATATCCCACATTAGTAATGGGTAATTCAATGTAAAGACTTATAGATACTTAGACACTTCTCTACTTAACGGTTAGCTGTTGAGGATGAGTTCTTCTCAAATCCCTAATACGCACTCGCTGCATAAGTCAAGATTGATGTCCATAATATGGCCAGATAACGGGTTTGAAAATCCCATTAATCATGCCACATGACACACGATTTTTAGAATTCTTTAGGAGGACCGGCCATGAAGGTATGAAGTCCTCAAAAGACTATACCACTCTTCTCTGTCGCCTTTCAACTATGACAAAATGTGAAGAATGTCCAATTTTGTATGAAATTAGGGCTTGAAGTTATGTGGTTGCAATGTTCAACAGGACTATTCATGAAGTCCACCAAAGTGACTATGACTATGACCTAGGATATGTCCACATGTACGGAGCTATATATGGTTTCACATTTGGTGTATTAATTTGCTTGGTGGAGAAGAATTGCAAAGATATTGTGGATCAAACATCTTAAAAAGATATCTCCAAAGGACAAAAAACACTCCTCAAAAGCAATAATGCAATCAACACCCACTTCCACGCCTGGACCATCTCCATTGATCTCCACTACAACCACTCACATTAAATGATTTCTCCCCTTTCCCCCAATCTCACTCTGATCACATCCTTGAAGCCAAACTCATTTTGGGATCTTCTTCATTGTTGAAATGATCTATGATCATTGCCCACAATTTGATCTTGACTGGACTTAGCTAGGGTGATCAAGAAGGGCAATCTAGGTTCTGAATGACCTCATGCATTACACTTGCTCACGCATTTCAAAATGAAAAGATATGTGGTGCTTTTTAATTTTTATGTTAGAGACACATTATATACAAAGTCAATTCCGGGCCTCAGTGAAAATTGAAAAGCCAAACCAAACACTGCCCTACTAGTGTCGTTTAGATACCCAACAAAAGTAAGTAGGGTTACACCGAACCCTTCTCTTTTACGGCTAAGGATGGTCTCTACTCTTTATTGTTCATATAAATGTGGTCAGTAGTTAAATGCAGCAAGTCAATCGTGTAGCTCCGCTTCCTTTCTTTTGTTTCTCTTTCCTTTGTTTAGAAAGTTTGGGAGTGAGGAACAGGTCAGTGCCACCTCTGGAACATTGTTCTATTTGCTATAAGATATATATAAGAGAGAGAGAGAGAGAGAGAGAGAGAGAGAGAGAGAGAGAGAGAGAGAGAGAGAG